>NC_079460.1:40215111-40517163 GCF_026250575.1 Diorhabda carinulata | reverse complement strand
AAAAGGAAAGGGGAAAAAAGGAAAGGGGAAAAAAGGAAAGGGGAAAAAAAGGAAAGGGGGAAAAAAGGAAAGGGGAAAAAAAAAGGAAAAGGAAAAGGGGAAAGGGGAAAATTGAAAATTTGCCATGTTTTTTTTTTTTTGTTTGGTTGGACTTAAAAAAAAAATAAAATTAAATTAAATTTCACAACTTGACTGACAAAATGTGACTTCAAAATAAAGTTTTTGAAATTTGTCCTGAGGAACAAAATGGCAAAAATGGACTTTTTTGTATAAAAAAAATAAAAATTTCAAATTTGTTTTCGAAAGAATAAAAAAAAAAAAAAAAAAAGAAAAAAAAAAATAAAAAAGGGGGCTTGGAAAAAGGTCTATCTGAACAAAAATGGATTTCACAATTTTTTTTTTCGTATTGAAAAAATTTCAAGGTTGGTTTTGAAAAAAAAAAAAACGACAGGTATCTCACAAAAAAAATATCTCATCAACCTAGTTCTTTTGATCAGACTAGTCGTGGGGCGCGTGAAATTTCTATCAACAATCCCTCCGGTCATATATTAACTGCTATTTTTTATTTTACGCCGAATTTCATTTTCAGTCTTTTCAAAATCGTTGATTGATGAAAAGAAGTGCTTCTGGTATTAAGCCTCACAAAACTATCTCATCAATCGAGTTCTTTTAATCTTAAATAATTGGATGAAAAATTTGACTGAAAAAAAAAAATTTGACTAGTTTTTGAAATTTGTCCTAGGAAAGAAAAATTATTTGTATTTAAAATTATAAATCAAGTTGGAAAAATAAGTTTAACTTTGAAAATAATTCACATGGCAAATTTTGAATTTGAAAAAAAATTTGATTTGGAAACAGGTTACGGGAATGGACGTGGAAAATAAAAAAAATTTTATTTAGATTAGACGAGGTTAGGTTAGGTTGATTTTTTTTATTAAACCGGCGAGGTTAGGTTAAGTTAGGTTTTAAATTAGAATCTAAAAATACTATCTAAAAACTGCTAAAGTAAATCAAAAATTCTCATTTCTAAATGTGGGAGAGAAAATGTTCAATGAACAGAATCAAAAAAATGTTTAAACGGCGAGGTTAGGGTAGGTTTTAAATTCCAAGACTCAAAAAAAAAAGACTTAAAAAAAAAATACTGAAACTGCTAAAGATTTATCCAAAAATTCTCATTTCTAAATAGAATCTACTTGAAAGGTGAGAAGGAAAAAAAAAAATTCATTTTTTATTTTTATTAAAAAAAAAAAATATGCTAACCGGCGAGATTTGGTTAGGTTAGGTTTTAAATTGTAACACTAAAATAAAATCTAAAACTGCTAAAGAAAATCTAAAAATCCTTATTTCTAAAGAGAATCCTAAAGATACGAGCTAAAGACAATACGAACTGCTAAAGATAATCTAAAAAATTCTAAGGACTAAAGAATATCTAAAAATTCTATTTGCTAAGAAAATCTAAATTCTAAGGACTAAAGAAAATCTAAAAAATCCAAGGACTAAAGAAAATCTAAAAATTCTAAGGACTAAAGAAAATCTAAAAATTCTAAGAACTAGAGAAAATCTAAAAATACTAACTGCTACAGAATATCTAAAATCTAATTGTTCTAAATGTAAAATTCTAGTTATTTATATAATCTATTTGCTAAGAGAATCTAAATTCTATGGACTAAAGAATATCTAAAAATTCTAAAGACTAAAGATAATCTAAAAATTCTAAGGACTAAAAGAAAATCTTAAAATTCTAAAGACTAAAGAAAATCTAAAAAATATTGACAACTGCTAAAGACAATCTAAAAAATTCTAAGGACTAAAGAATATCTAAAAATTCTAAAGACTACAAAAAATCTATGAATTCTATTTGCTAAAGAGATACTAAAAACAATCCAAGACTAAAAACAAACATGCCCAAGTCTAGAGAAAATATTCTTAAACGTCAAAGAAAATCCCAAAATTCAAGAATATCAAAGAAAAATGCAAATATCAAAAAATTATATAAATTATAAATATATACAAGTATTAAATTAGGTTAGGTGATTTTCGATTTAAACATTCAAGAAAGTATAAACATTTATTCTCATAAAAAAAATAACTATTTTTTTCACTAATGTTTTTGAATCTCAAATATTTAGTTACAAAATTCATCTTTCTATATAAATGAAATAAATTTTGACAAATGTTTCAATTTTCAAAATAAACCGGAATTGTATCGAACCAATTAGGCAACACAAGACACAAAGCACGACGCCGTACAAACAACACCACACTGATTTCATTCAGACTCCATACAACTCGCATTCTATTTATTCAAACTAATATTTTGCATCAACTCAATATTAAATTGTAAAATATGTTATGTTAAATAAAGTGTAGTTAAATAAAAAAGATGGAAGAATTATTACGAGTTTCAATTGAGGCGCAACCTCGTGTACCATTTTATTTATTTTCTACAACCAAATTCCTGAAAAGTCAGACTCAATCCAACTCGCATTCTATTTATTCAAACTAATATTTTATATCAACTCAATATTAAATTGTAAAATATGTTATGTTAAATAAAGTGTAGTTAAATAAAATAGATGGAATTATTACGAGTTTCAATTGAGGCGCAAGCTCGTGTACCTACCGTTTTATTTATTTTCTACAACCAAATTCCTGAAAAGTGTCAACTTCTCTCAAATACTAAATAAATATTTTTCAGAGTTTCCATATTTTCTGTGCGAAAAACAAAACCAAAACAAATATTTGACAAATTAAAGTCTCAACGTATTTTTTTTAAACAGTGAGCTGTTTGTTAGCTTCCCGTCCTAGAGGCTCGAAAGAGTAGCAAGTTACTGAGCCACTCCACCAACTTCAAGGTCTTACAGCTCCCAGGAGTGGACCTAACCTAAGCTTACATTTAATCAACTAACTATAAACATATTTACAAATCATTAAAGTCAATTTCCTAGCTCTTACAATAAAACTAAAAAATTACATCATCACATAACAACATAAATATAACATAACACTTCACTTCAACTCCTGCTGCCTCCTTAGCCATTACACAAACTTCCGGGACGCTAAAACAAACAAAAATTAATACAACTCTTTCAATAACTTTTCAAATAAAGCTAATAAAATTTATTTCATTTCCTAATTAATTTTTTGTCCATAAAATTGTTCAAGTAAACACTTACCTTCAAATTAAACACAACACTTTAGTAACTTTACGTTAAAAATTAGTAGTTAGTAGTTGGTTTTCGCACAGAAAGGTGAAGAATGAAATGGAAAGATAAAATCAAAAACACTCAACTCTAGTAATACAATTCGTTACAATTTGTTACAACAAGTTCTTACCTCAAAGTTGACGAAAACTATAAAAATAGGAATAGATTTGATATTTACATTTTCCTTTGATATTCTTGAATTTTGATATTTTCTTTGACGTTTAGAATATTTTCTCTAGACTTGAGCATGTTTTTTTTAGTCTTGGATTGTTTTTAGCATCTCTTAAGCAAATAGAATTTTTAGATTTTCTTTAGTCATTAGAATTTAGATACTCTTTAGCAAATAGAAATTGGATCACTCCTAGGGAACACAAATGAAGCAAAACGAGAAACAATGAGAGAGTTGACTGCATAGATGAATGAGAAATGGAATCACTCCTAGAAGACACAAAAGAGGAATCGAAACAAGAAAGTTTGAATTAATTGAATGGGAAAAAGGAAAACTATTCGGTTGAATGTTTGATCGAAAGGATGCAGGTGATGGATGAAAAGCAGGTATAATCAGTGAAACCCCAGGTACTAAGCCTGACAAAACTATCTCATCAACCTAGTTCTTTTGATCAGACTAAAAAAAGAGTCGTGGGGCGCGTGAAATTTCTATCAACAATCCCTTCCGCTCATATATATTAACTTCTATTTTTTAGTTTTCGCAGAATTTCATTTTTAGTCTTTTCAAAAGGCTCTAAGATCGAAGAGGTAGAAGTGTAAAACATAATACCAAGGACCAATTACCCATATTGCTTTTGTTACATCAATCCTACACGAATCACCAATCCTTATTCCCGATAAAAACAATCAACGTGAATATAATGGAGAAAATCTTGTGTTTTAAGCACGAGAAAAGCAGTGAGAACAACAACCCTCAATTGACTACGAAGATGAATGAGAAATTTAATCACTCCTAGGAGACACGGAAGGTCAATCGCAACAGGAAAGTTTGAATTAATTGAAATGAAAAGAAAAATTATTCAGCTGAACGTCTGATCGAGAGGAAAGATGTAGTGCAGGTGATGGATGAAAAGCAGGTATAATCGGTGAAACCCCAGGTACTAAGCCTGACAAAACTATCTCATCAACCTAGTTCTTTTGATCAGACTAAAAAAAGAGTCGTGGGGCGCGTGAAATTTCTATCAACAATCCCTTTCGCTCATATATATTAACTGCTATTTTTTATATTACGCCGAATTTCATTTTTAGTCTTTTCAAAAGGCTCTAAGATCGAAGAGGTAGAAGTGTAAAACATAATACCAAGGACCAATTACCCATATTGCTTTTGTTACATCAATCCTACACGAATCACCAATCCTTATTCCCGATAAAAACAATCAACGTGAATATAATGGAGAAAATCTTGTGTTTTAAGCACGAGGAAAGCAGTGAGAACAACAACCCTCAATTGACTACGAAGATGAATGAGAAATTTAATCACTACTAGGGGACACGGAAGCCCAATCGCAACAGGAAAGTTTGAATTAATTGAAGTGAAAAGAAAAATATTCAGCTGAATATTTGATCGAGAGGAAAGATGTAGTGCAGGTGATGGATGAAAAGCAGGTATAATCGGTGAAACCCCAGGTACTAAGCTTCACAAAACTATCTCATAAATCGAGTTCTTTTGATCAGACTAAAATGTGAGTCATGAGGCGCGTGAAATTTCTATCAACAATCCCTTCCGCTCATATATATTAACTGCTATTTTATATTTTACGCCGAATTTCATTTTTAGTCTTTTCAAAATCCTTGATTGATGGAAAGAAGTGTGAAGAATAGTACCTAAAACCAATTACCCATATTGCTTTTGTTACATCAATCCTACACGAATCACCAATCCTTATTCCCGATAAAAACAATCAACGAGAATATAATAGAGAAAATCTTGTGTTTTCCGCACGAGAAGAGCAGTGAGAACAACAACCCTCAATTGACTACGAAGATGAATGAGAAATTTAATCACTCCTAGGGGACACGGAAGGCCAATCGCAACAGGAAAGTTTGAATTAATTGAAATGAAAAGAAAAATTTTTCAGCTGAACGTCTGATCGAGAGGAAAGATGTAGTGCAGGTGATGGATGAAAAGCAGGTATAATCGGTGAAACCCCAGGTACTAAGCCTGACAAAACTATCTCATCAACCTAGTTCTTTTGATCAGACTAAAAAAAGAGTCGTGGGGCGCGTGAAATTTCTATCAACAATCCCTTTCGCTCATATATATTAACTGCTATTTTTTATATTACGCCGAATTTCATTTTTAGTCTTTTCAAAAGGCTCTAAGATCGAAGAGGTAGAAGTGTAAAACATAATACCAAGGACCAATTACCCATATTGCTTTTGTTACATCAATCCTACACGAATCACCAATCCTTATTCCCGATAAAAACAATCAACGTGAATATAATGGAGAAAATCTTGTGTTTTAAGCACGAGAAAAGCAGTGAGAACAACAACCCTCAATTGACTACGAAGATGAATGAGAAATTTAATCACTCCTAGGGGACACGGAAGGTCAATCGCAACAGGAAAGTTTGAATTAATTGAAATGAAAAGAAAAATTATTCAGCTGAACGTCTGATCGAGAGGAAAGATGTAGTGCAGGTGATGGATGAAAAGCAGGTATAATCGGTGAAACCCCAGGTACTAAGCCTGACAAAACTATCTCATCAACCTAGTTCTTTTGATCAGACTAAAAAAAGAGTCGTGGGGCGCGTGAAATTTCTATCAACAATCCCTTTCGCTCATATATATTAACTGCTATTTTTTATATTACGCCGAATTTCATTTTTAGTCTTTTCAAAAGGCTCTAAGATCGAAGAGGTAGAAGTGTAAAACATAATACCAAGGACCAATTACCCATATTGCTTTTGTTACATCAATCCTACACGAATCACCAATCCTTATTCCCGATAAAAACAATCAACGTGAATATAATGGAGAAAATCTTGTGTTTTAAGCACGAGAAAAGCAGTGAGAACAACAACCCTCAATTGACTACGAAGATGAATGAGAAATTTAATCACTACTAGGGGACACGGAAGCCCAATCGCAACAGGAAAGTTTGAATTAATTGAAGTGAAAAGAAAAATATTCAGCTGAATATTTGATCGAGAGGAAAGATGTAGTGCAGGTGATGGATGAAAAGCAGGTATAATCGGTGAAACCCCAGGTACTAAGCTTCACAAAACTATCTCATAAATCGAGTTCTTTTGATCAGACTAAAATGTGAGTCATGAGGCGCGTGAAATTTCTATCAACAATCCCTTCCGCTCATATATATTAACTGCTATTTTATATTTTACGCCGAATTTCATTTTTAGTCTTTTCAAAATCCTTGATTGATGGAAAGAAGTGTGAAGAATAGTACCTAAAACCAATTACCCATATTGCTTTTGTTACATCAATCCTACACGAATCACCAATCCTTATTCCCGATAAAAACAATCAACGAGAATATAATAGAGAAAATCTTGTGTTTTCCGCACGAGAAGAGCAGTGAGAACAACAACCCTCAATTGACTACGAAGATGAATGAGAAATTTAATCACTCCTAGGGGACACGGAAGGCCAATCGCAACAGGAAAGTTTGAATTAATTGAAATGAAAAGAAAAATTTTTCAGCTGAACGTCTGATCGAGAGGAAAGATGTAGTGCAGGTGATGGATGAAAAGCAGGTATAATCGGTGAAACCCCAGGTACTAAGCCTGACAAAACTATCTCATCAACCTAGTTCTTTTGATCAGACTAAAAAAAGAGTCGTGGGGCGCGTGAAATTTCTATCAACAATCCCTTTCGCTCATATATATTAACTGCTATTTTTTATATTACGCCGAATTTCATTTTTAGTCTTTTCAAAAGGCTCTAAGATCGAAGAGGTAGAAGTGTAAAACATAATACCAAGGACCAATTACCCATATTGCTTTTGTTACATCAATCCTACACGAATCACCAATCCTTATTCCCGATAAAAACAATCAACGTGAATATAATGGAGAAAATCTTGTGTTTTAAGCACGAGAAAAGCAGTGAGAACAACAACCCTCAATTGACTACGAAGATGAATGAGAAATTTAATCACTCCTAGGGGACACGGAAGGTCAATCGCAACAGGAAAGTTTGAATTAATTGAAATGAAAAGAAAAATTATTCAGCTGAACGTCTGATCGAGAGGAAAGATGTAGTGCAGGTGATGGATGAAAAGCAGGTATAATCGGTGAAACCCCAGGTACTAAGCCTGACAAAACTATCTCATCAACCTAGTTCTTTTGATCAGACTAAAAAAAGAGTCGTGGGGCGCGTGAAATTTCTATCAACAATCCCTTTCGCTCATATATATTAACTGCTATTTTTTATATTACGCCGAATTTCATTTTTAGTCTTTTCAAAAGGCTCTAAGATCGAAGAGGTAGAAGTGTAAAACATAATACCAAGGACCAATTACCCATATTGCTTTTGTTACATCAATCCTACACGAATCACCAATCCTTATTCCCGATAAAAACAATCAACGTGAATATAATGGAGAAAATCTTGTGTTTTAAGCACGAGAAAAGCAGTGAGAACAACAACCCTCAATTGACTACGAAGATGAATGAGAAATTTAATCACTACTAGGGGACACGGAAGCCCAATCGCAACAGGAAAGTTTGAATTAATTGAAGTGAAAAGAAAAATATTCAGCTGAATATTTGATCGAGAGGAAAGATGTAGTGCAGGTGATGGATGAAAAGCAGGTATAATCGGTGAAACCCCAGGTACTAAGCTTCACAAAACTATCTCATAAATCGAGTTCTTTTGATCAGACTAAAATGTGAGTCATGAGGCGCGTGAAATTTCTATCAACAATCCCTTCCGCTCATATATATTAACTGCTATTTTATATTTTACGCCGAATTTCATTTTTAGTCTTTTCAAAATCCTTGATTGATGGAAAGAAGTGTGAAGAATAGTACCTAAAACCAATTACCCATATTGCTTTTGTTACATCAATCCTACACGAATCACCAATCCTTATTCCCGATAAAAACAATCAACGAGAATATAATAGAGAAAATCTTGTGTTTTCCGCACGAGAAGAGCAGTGAGAACAACAACCCTCAATTGACTACGAAGATGAATGAGAAATTTAATCACTCCTAGGGGACACGGAAGGCCAATCGCAACAGGAAAGTTTGAATTAATTGAAATGAAAAGAAAAATTTTTCAGCTGAACGTCTGATCGAGAGGAAAGATGTAGTGCAGGTGATGGATGAAAAGCAGGTATAATCGGTGAAACCCCAGGTACTAAGCCTGACAAAACTATCTCATCAACCTAGTTCTTTTGATCAGACTAAAAAAAGAGTCGTGGGGCGCGTGAAATTTCTATCAACAATCCCTTTCGCTCATATATATTAACTGCTATTTTTTATATTACGCCGAATTTCATTTTTA
The DNA here is from genome assembly GCF_026250575.1 of Diorhabda carinulata. NCBI lineage: Eukaryota > Metazoa > Arthropoda > Insecta > Coleoptera > Chrysomelidae > Diorhabda > Diorhabda carinulata. Next base: position 40,508,476 of record NC_079460.1, on the reverse strand, counting down.
GTCTTTTCAAAAGGCTCTAAGATCGAAGAGGTAGAAGTGTAAAACATAATACCAAGGACCAATTACCCATATTGCTTTTGTTACATCAATCCTACACGAATCACCAATCCTTATTCCCGATAAAAACAATCAACGTGAATATAATGGAGAAAATCTTGTGTTTTAAGCACGAGAAAAGCAGTGAGAACAACAACCCTCAATTGACTACGAAGATGAATGAGAAATTTAATCACTCCTAGGGGACACGGAAGGTCAATCGCAACAGGAAAGTTTGAATTAATTGAAATGAAAAGAAAAATTATTCAGCTGAACGTCTGATCGAGAGGAAAGATGTAGTGCAGGTGATGGATGAAAAGCAGGTATAATCGGTGAAACCCCAGGTACTAAGCCTGACAAAACTATCTCATCAACCTAGTTCTTTTGATCAGACTAAAAAAAGAGTCGTGGGGCGCGTGAAATTTCTATCAACAATCCCTTTCGCTCATATATATTAACTGCTATTTTTTATATTACGCCGAATTTCATTTTTAGTCTTTTCAAAAGGCTCTAAGATCGAAGAGGTAGAAGTGTAAAACATAATACCAAGGACCAATTACCCATATTGCTTTTGTTACATCAATCCTACACGAATCACCAATCCTTATTCCCGATAAAAACAATCAACGTGAATATAATGGAGAAAATCTTGTGTTTTAAGCACGAGAAAAGCAGTGAGAACAACAACCCTCAATTGACTACGAAGATGAATGAGAAATTTAATCACTCCTAGGGGACACGGAAGCCCAATCGCAACAGGAAAGTTTGAATTAATTGAAGTGAAAAGAAAAATATTCAGCTGAATATTTGATCGAGAGGAAAGATGTAGTGCAGGTGATGGATGAAAAGCAGGTATAATCGGTGAAACCCCAGGTACTAAGCTTCACAAAACTATCTCATAAATCGAGTTCTTTTGATCAGACTAAAATGTGAGTCATGAGGCGCGTGAAATTTCTATCAACAATCCCTTCCGCTCATATATATTAACTGCTATTTTTTATTTTACGCCGAATTTCATTTTTAGTCTTTTCAAAATCCTTGATTGATGGAAAGAAGTGCGAAGAATAGTACCTAAGACCAATTACCCATATTGCTTTTGTTATATCAATCCTACACGAATCACCAATCCTTAATCCCGATAAAAACAATCAACGTGAATATAATAGAGAAAATCTTGTGTTTTCCGCACGAGAAAAGCAGTGAGAACAACAACCCTCAATTGACTACGAAGATGAATGAGAAATTTAATCACTCCTAGGGGACACGGAAGGCCAATCGCAACAGGAAAGTTTGAATTAATTGAAATGAAAAGAAAAATTATTCAGCTGAATGTTTGATCGAGAGGAAAGATGTAGTGCAGGTGATGGATGAAAAGCAGGTATAATCCGTGAAACCTCAGGTACTAAGCGTCACAAAACTATCTTATCAATCGAGTTCTTTTGATCAGACTAAAAAATGAGTCGTGGGGCGCGTGAAATTTCTATCAACAATCCCTTCCGCTCATATATATTAACTGCTATTTTTTATTTTACGCCGAATTTCATTTTTAGTCTTTTCAAAATCCTTGATTGATGGAAAGAAGTGTAAAACATAATACCTAGGACCAATTACCCATATTGCTTTTGTTACACATCAATCCTACACAAATCACCAATCCTCATTCTCGATGGAAACGTTCAACGTGAATATAGAAAATGTTTGGAGTTTATAGCCCAGGAAATGAGACTGAAAAGAAAAGGACTCCTTACAATTTATGTAAATGTCAATGATGATTTGAGACCCTCAACTAATTAGTTTTGGTTTTATAAAATAGAGAAATTTTGGGGTTAATGATATATTTGTGAAAGAACGACTACGTAGATTACCGAGAATATTGGGACGATGACAACAATAAGATAAGATAAGAGAGCCTAAAGCAAGTCCAACGATTCCAATTTCAGAAGGAAATAAAATTACCTATTTCATGGGGGGATACAAAATTTGAATTAAAACAGGAAATTTTCAATTGATAAAAGTGAAAAGAAAAGAAAAACCCATTCTTCAGTTCAGTCAAAAGTTTCATCGAGACATTTTTTGTCTTCAATTATAATAAACTACTTTTATTTGTCTTGCAAATAAAATCAAAATAAGGAGTATCTTGAGGTTAAACATTTCAATTGGTACATGATAATTGAAAATGGTTTGAAATTGATTAAATTTTGGAATCTAGAACATGAAGATATAAATTAAGATGTGCCCCATTATTTCGGAAATGGAATAATTGATCTAAATTTAAGAGAGTTAATGCTTAGATCCCAAGTACCTACCGGTTATCATAACATTCATTATCAATCTGGGGTATTGATTAGACTAAAATATGTAAATGTTAAAATGAAAAATGAAATCTGGGTATTATATTAATGGCAGTTAATATATATGAGCGATAGAGTATTGATATTAATTTCACGCACCCCACGATTTTAGTGTAATCGATACCTCAAACTGATGAAGAATATCATGATGATTTGTAGGCACATAGAAATTTGATCAAGATAAATGTTTTTGAAGAGTGAAATGTGAAATGATCAAAATGAGTTCGCTAAAACGTTCATAGATTTTTTTTCATTTGTTGTTAAATAGGGATGGAACTAAAGAGAATATTAAGTTATATAAAATAGAGAGCGGCAGAAAATATCATAACCAATATCGAAGATATGATTAATTTATGAAATGAAATTGTAAGTAGTTCTTGAGCCCCAGTAGTATTAAGATTATTTTGAATACATAAATATATATAAGTAGCAAAACAATACGTATGTCCCATGAAAATGTTCAATATGATGAAATAAGAGGAAATTTTGAGTTTTACGTTTACGAGATAATAAGACTGAACTGAAGAACTCTGGAATCGAGAATTTCGGAAAGATTCGGAGCTCTAAATGAATTTGATTAGTTTAAGAATAATACATTTCGAGTATTTCGCAGCACAGATAATAAGAAACAAAAAACGAGGCTATGTGTATGACCAACAATTTTGGAAAATTGTTAAAACAATACAATTATTTACTCCCACTTTGGAAACCGGACGCATCGGCACAGCGACGAAATTGGAAACCCTCAGTCCAATTCACGTTGCCTCGATCCTATGCGGTGGTATTTCACCGGGCGATGCGAGTGGGTCACATCTACCACATCAATGGAGGATGAAAAGGAAATAATGGGATTGAAAAACACTCCATAGAAAATTGGAAATTTCGAAATATGAAAATTTATATGATATCCTGTAAACATGAATGAATAATAAAGAGAATTTTTAGTTTTTAGCATAGAAAAAAAAATGGTTATTCACGGTTTGCATTCGTAAATCTGTTTTTATGAAATTATTTATTATATGTGATATTTTTCTGTTTAATTAGAAAATCCTTTCTCTTCAGTTTTACCAATTATATAATACACAACAGTGAATATGAAGGTTTTTTTGAAATTAAATCCCTCGATTTATCTCTGATATGATGAAACAAATAATAAGAAATACTGAGAAACATAAATCTACTCTACTCTACTTATTTCTACTCTATTCTATTCTATTCTAGTCTATTCTACTGAAAAAAACATCCAAAGTGACAATCGTTGTCCCCTAACTAGTCTCACCTATCCTGTACGGAGTGTATACGAAAGTGAAGATCACATTTCGGTACGGAGTGTATGCGAAATTGAGATCACATTCCAGTACGGAGTGTTTATTTTATTCCAGTTTGGAGTGTAAACGAAAATGAAGATCACACTCCAGTACGAAGTGTATGCGAAAGACGAGAAATTATAATAATACATGGTGTAGCTAGAAATTAGATACCAATGATTAATAAGGATGAATGAGAAAATAAACCACTCCTTGCGGACACGGACACGATAGACGAATCAAAACAGAAAAATCTGAATTAATTGAAATGAAAAGAAAAATTATTCAGCTGAATGTTTGATCGAGAGGAAAGATGTAGTGCAGGTGATGGATGAAAAGCAGGTATAATCGGTGAAACCCCAGGTACTAAGCCTCACAAAACTATCTCATCAATCGAGTTCTCTTGATCAGACTAAAAAATGAGTCGTGGGGCGCGTGAAATTTCTATCAACAATTCCTTTCGCTCATATATATTAACTGCCTTTTTTATTTTACGCCGAATTTCATTATTAGTTTTTTCAAAAGGCTCTAAGATCGATGAGAGAGAAGTGTAAGACATAATACTTAGGACCAATTACTCATATTGCTTTTGTTACATTAATCCTACACGAATCACCAATCCGTATTCCCGATAAAAACAATCAACGTAAATATAATGAAGAAAATTATGGGATTTTCGTACTGGAAAAGAATGTCAAAGATGATTTGAGGAGACCCACCAACAATTGGTTTCAATATAATAGAAGAAATCTTGCGTTTTCCGCACGAGAAAAGCAGAGGGAAGAACAACCCTTAATTAACTACATAGGTGAATAAGAAAATGAACCACTCCTAGGGGACACAAATGACGAATCAAAACGAGAAACAATGAGAGAGAGAATAACACCCTTAGTTGACTACGTAGATTAATGAGAAATGGAATCACTCCTAGAGGACACAAAAGAGGAGTCGAAAAAAGAAAGTTTGAATTAATTGAAGGGGAAAAAGAAAAATTTTTCAGCTGAATGTTTGATCGAGAGGAAAGGTGTAGTGCAGGTGATGGATCAAAAGCAGGTATAATCGGTGAAACCCCAGGTACTAAGCCTGACAAAACTATCTCATCAACCTAGTTCTTTTGATCAGACTAAAAAAAGAGTCGTGGGGCGCGTGAAATTTCTATCAACAATCCCTTTCGCTCATATATATTAACTGCTATTTTTTATATTACGCCGAATTTCATTTTTAGTCTTTTCAAAAGGCTCTAATATCGATGAGAGAGAAGTGTAAAACATAATACCTAGGATCAATTACCCATATTGCTTTTGTTACATCAATCCTATACGAATCACCAATCCGTATTCCCGATAAAAACAATCAACGTGAATATAATGGGAGAAAATTTTGAGATTTTCGTACTGGAAACGAATGTCAAAGATGATTTGAGAAGACCAACCAGCAATTGGTTTCAATATAATAGAGGAAATCTTGTGTTTTAAGCACGAGAAAAGCGGTGAGAACAACAACCCTCAATTGACTACGAAGATGAATGAGAAATTTAATCACTCCTAGGGGACACGGAAGGCCAATCGCAACAGGAAAGTTTGAATTGATTGAAGTGAAAAGAAAAATTATTCAGCTGAATGTTTGATCGAGAGGAAAGATGTAGTGCAGGTGATGGATGAAAAGCAGGTATAATCGGTGAAACCCCAGGTACTAAGCTCCACAAAACTATCTCATCAATCGAGTTCTTTTGATCAGACTAAAAAATGAGTCGTGGGGCGCGTGAAATTTCTATCAACTATCCCTTTCGCTCATATATATTAACTGCTATTTTTTTATTTTACGCCGAATTTCATTTTTAGTCTTTTCAAAAGGCTCTAAGATCCATGAGAGAGAAGTGTAAAACATAATACCGAGGACCAATTATCCATATTGCTTTTGTTACATCAATCCTACACAAATCACCAATCCGTATTCCCGATAAAAACAATCAAAGTGAATATAATAGGTAGAGAAAATCTTGTGTTTTCCGCACGAAAAAAACAGGGAGAACAACAACCCTAAATTGACTTCGAAGATGAATGAGAAATTTAATCACTCCTAGAGGACACAGAAGGCCAATCGCAACAGGAAAGTTTGAATTAATTGAAGTGAAAAGAAAAATTATTCAGCTGAATGTTTGATCGAGAGGAAAGATGTAGTGCAGGTGATGGATGAAAAGCAGGTATAATCGGTGAAACCCCAGGTACTAAGCCTCACAAAACTGTCTCATCAATCGAGTTCTTTTGATCAGACTAAAAAATGAGTCGTGAGGCACGTGAAATTTCTATCAACAATCCCTTCCGCTCATATATATTAACTGCTATTTTTTATTTTACGCCGAATTTCATTTTTAGTCTTTTCAAAATCCTTGATTGATGGAAAGAAGTGTAAAACATAATACCTAGGACCAATTACCCATATTGCTTTTGTTACATCAATCCTACACGAATCACCAATCCTCATTCTCGATGGAAACGTTCAACGTGAATATAGAAAATGTTTGGAGTTTATAGCCCAGGAAATGAGACTGAAAAGAAAAGGACTCCTTACAATTTATGTAAATGTCAATGATGATTTGAGACCCTCAACTAATTAGTTTTGGTTTTATAAAATAGAGAAATTTTGGGGTTAATGATATATTTGTGAAAGAACGACTACGTAGATTACCGAGAATATTGGGACGATGACAACAATAAGATAAGAGAGCCTAAAGCAAGTCCAACGATTCCAATTTCAGAAGGAAATAAAATTACCTACTTCATGGGGGGATACAAAATATGAATTAAAACAGGAAATTTTCAATTGATAAAAGTGGAAAGAAAAGAAAAACCCATTCTACAGTTCAGTCAAAAGTTTTATAGGGACATTTTTTGTCTTCAATTATAATAAACTACTTTTATTTGTCTTGCAAATAAAATCAAAATAAGGAGTATCTTGAGGTTTTAACATTTCAATTGGTACATGATAAATGAAAATGGTTTAAAATTGATTAAATTTTGAAATCTAGAACATGAAGAAATAAATTAAGATGTGCCCCATTATTCCGAAAATGGAATAATTGATCTAAATTTAAGAGAGTTAATGCTTAGATCCCAAGTACCTACCGGTTATCATAACATTCATCATCAATCTGGGGTATTGATTAGGTAGACTAAAATATGTATTTTTTAAAATGAAAATTGAAATCTGCATATTATATTAATGGCAGTTAATATATATGAGCGATAGAGTATAGATTTTAATTTCACGCACCCCACGATTTTAGTCTAATCGATACCTCAAACTGATGAAGAATATCATGATGATTTGTAGGCACATAGAAATTTGATCAAGATAAATGTTTTTGAAGAATGAAATGTGAAATGATCAAAATGAGTTCGCTAAAACGTTCATAGATATTTTCTCACTTGTTGTTGAATAGAGATTGAACTGAAGAAAATATGAAGTTATATTAAATAGAGAGCGGCAATAAAATGTCATGACCAATTTCGAAGATATGATTAATTTATGAAATGAAATTGTAAGTAGTTCTTGAGCCCCAGTAGTATTAAGATTATTTTGAAAACAAATATATATATATATATATATATATATATATATATATATATATATATATATATATATATATATATATATATATATATATATATATATATATATATATATATGTCCCATGAAAATATTAAATATGATGAAATAAGAGGAAATTTTGAGTTTTACGTTTACGAGATAATAAGACTGAACTGAAGAACTCTGGAATCGAGAATTTCGGAAAAATTCGAAGCTCTAAATGAATTTGATTAGTTTAAAAATAATACTTTTCGAGTATTTCGCACCACAGAAAATAAGAAACAAAAAACGAGACTATGTGTATGACCAACAATTTTGGAAAATTGGCAAAACAATACAATTATTTACTCCCACTTTGGAAACCGGACGTATCGGCACAGCGACGAAATTGGAAACCAATAGTCCAATTCACGTTGCCTCTATCCGATGCGGTGGTATTTCACCGGGCGATGCGAGTGGTTCACATCTACCACATCAATGGAGGATGAATGGAAATGATGGGATTGAAAAACACTCCGTAGAAAATTGGAAATTTCGAAATATGTATATTTATATGATATTCTGTAAATATGAATGATTAATAAAGATAATTTTTAGTTTGTAGCATAGTAGAAAAAATGGTTATTCACGGTTTAGAAAAAATGGTTATTCACGGTTTGCGTTTGTAAATCTGTTTTTATAAAATTATTCATTATATGTGATATTTTTGTGTTTAATTAGAAAATCCTTTCTCTTCAGTTTTACCAATTATATAATACACAACAGTGAATATGAATGTTTTTTTACATTAAAACCCTCGTCTTATCGGTATATAATAATCTCTGAAATGATGGAACAAATAATAAGAAATAATGAGAATCATAAATCTACTCTACTCTACTCTACTTATTTCTACTCTATTCTATTCTATTATACTAACAAAAAAAACCAAAGTGGCAATCGTTGTCCCCTAACTAGTCTCACTTATCCTGTACGGAGTGTGTACGAAAGTGAAGAACACATTTCGGTACGGAGTAAATGCGAAAGATGAGAAATTAAAATAATACAGGGTGTAGCTAGAAATTAGATAGCAATGATTAATGTAGATGAATGAGGAATGAAACCACTCCTTGGGGACACGGACACGATAGACGAATCAAAGCAGAAAAATCTGAATTAATTGGAATGAAATAAGAAAAATATTTAGCTGAATGGTTTGATCGAGAGGAAAGATGTAGTGCAGGTGATGGATGAAAAGCAGGTATAATCGGTGAAACCCCAGGAACTTAGCTTCACAAAACTATCTCATCAATCGAGTTCTTTTGATCAGACTAAAAAATGAGTCGTGGGGCGCGTGAAATTTCTATCAACAATTCCTTTCGCTCATATATATTAACTGCTATTTTTTATTTTACGCCGAATTTCATTTTTAGTCTTTTCAAAAGGCTCTAAGATCGATGAGAGAGAAGTGTAAAACATAATACTTAGGACCAATTACCCATATTGCTTTTGTTACATCAATCCTACACGAATCACCAATCCGTATTCCCGATAAAAACAATCAACGTGAATATAATAGAGAAAATCTTGTGTTTTCCGCACGAGAAAAGCAGTGAGAACAACAATCCTCAATTGACTACGAAGATGAATGAGAAATTTAATCACTCCTAGGGGACACGGAAGGCCAATCGCAACAGGAAAGTTTGAATTAATTGAAATGAAAAGAAAAATTATTCAGCTGAATGTTTGATCGAGAGGAAAGATGTAGTGCAGGTGATGGATGAAAAGCAGGTATAATCCGTGAAACCTCAGGTACTAAGCGTCACAAAACTATCTTATCAATCGAGTTCTTTTGATCAGACTAAAAAATGAGTCGTGGGGCGCGTGAAATTTCTATCAACAATCCCTTCCGCTCATATATATTAACTGCTATTTTTTTATTATACGCCGAATTTCATTTTTAGTCTTTTCAAAATCCTTGATTGATGGAAAGAAGTGTGAAGAATAGTACCTAAGACCAATTACCCATATTGCTTTTGTTACATCAATCCTACACGAATCACCAATCCTTATTCCCGATAAAAACAATCAACGTGAATATAATGAAGAAAAGTTTGGGATTTTCGTACTGGAAAAGAATGTCAAAGATGATTTGAGGAGACCCACCAACAATTGGTTTCAATATAATAAAGATCTTGTGTTTTCCGCACGAGAGAAGCAGAGAGAAAAACAACCCTTAATTAACTATGTAGGTGAATAAGAAATTGAACCACTCCTAGGGGACACAAATGACGATCGAAACGAGAAAAAATGAGAGAGAGAATAACACCCTTAGTTGACTGCGTAGATGAATGAGAAATGGAATCACTCCTAGAGGACACAAAAGAGGAGTCGAAAAAAAAGTTTGAATTAATTTAACGGGAAAGAGGAAAATTATTCAGCTGAATATTTGATCGAGAGGAAAGATTTAGTGCAGGTGATGGATGAAAAGCAGGTATAATCGGTGAAACCCCAGGTACTAAGCTTCACAAAACTATCTCATCAATCGAGTTCTTTTGATCAGACTAAAATGTGAGTCATGAGGCGCGTGAAATTTCTATCAACAATCCCTTCCGCTCATATATATTAACTGCTATTTTGTATTTTACGCCGAATTTCATTTTTAGTCTTTTCAAAAGGCTCTAAGATCGATGAGAGAGAAGTGTAAAACATAATACTTAGGACCAATTACCCATATTGCTTTTGTTACATCAATCCTACACGAATCACCAATCCGTATTCCCGATAAAAACAATCAACGTGAATATAATGGAGAAAAGTTTGGGATTTTCGTACTGGAAAAGAATGTCAAAGATGATTTGAGGAGACACGCCAACAATTGGTTTCAATATAATAAAGATCTTGTGTTTTCCGCACGAGAGAAGCAGAGAGAAAAACAACCCTTAATTAACTATGTAGGTGAATAAGAAATTGAACCACTCCTAGGGGACACAAATGACGATCGAAACGAGAAAAAATGAGAGAGAGAGAATAACACCCTTAGTTGACTGCGTAGATGAATGAGAAATGGAATCACTCCTAGAGGACACAGAAAAGGAGTCGAAAAAAAAGTTTGAATTAATTTAACGGGAAAGAGGAAAATTATTCAGCTGAATATTTGATCGAGAGGAAAGATGTAGTGCAGGTGATGGATGAAAAGCAGGTATAATCGGTGAAACCCCAGGTACTAAGCTCCACAAAACTATCTCATCAATCGAGTTCTTTTGATCAGACTAAAAAATGAGTCGTGGGGCGCGTGAAATTTCTATCAACTATCCCTTCCGCTCATATATATTAACTGCAATTTTTTATTTTACGCCGAATTTCATTTTTAGTCTTTTCAAAATCCTTGATTGATGGAAAGAAGTGCGAAGAATAGTACCTAAGACCAATTACCCATATTGCTTTTGTTATATCAATCCTACACGAATCACCAATCCTTAATCCCGATAAAAACAATCAACGTGAATATAATAGAGAAAATCTTGTGTTTTCCGCACGAGAAAAGCAGTGAGAACAACAACCCTCAATTGACTACGAAGATGAATGAGAAATTTAATCACTCCTAGGGGACACGGAAGGCCAATCGCAACAGGAAAGTTTGAATTAATTGAAATGAAAAGAAAAATTATTCAGCTGAATGTTTGATCGAGAGGAAAGATGTAGTGCAGGTGATGGATGAAAAGCAGGTATAATCCGTGAAACCTCAGGTACTAAGCGTCACAAAACTATCTTATCAATCGAGTTTTTTTGATCAGACTAAAAAATGAGTCGTGGGGCGCGTGAAATTTCTATCAACAATCCCTTCCGCTCATGTATATTAACTGCTATTTTTTTATTTTACGCCGAATTTCATTTTTAGTCTTTTCAAAATCCTTGATTGATGGAAAGAAGTGTGAAGAATAGTACCTAGGACCCATTACCCATATTGCTTTTGTTACATCAATCCTACATGAATCACCAATCCTTTATCCCGATAAAAACAATCAACGTGAATATAGAAGATGTTTTGAGTTCACTCCTCGGGGACACAAAAGACGAATCAAAACGAGAAGCAATGAGAGAGAACAACAACCCTAAATTGACTTCGAAGATGAATGAGAAATTTAATCACTCCTAGAGGACACAGAAGGTCAATCGCAACAGGAAAGTTTGAATTAATTGAAATGAAAAGAAAAATTATTCATCTGAATGTTTGATCGAAAGGAAAGATGTAGTGCAGGTGATGGATGAAAAGCAGGTATAATCGGTGAAACCCTAGGTACTAAGCCTCACAAAACTATCTCATCAATCGAGTTCTTTTGATCAGACTAAAAAATGAGTCGTGAGGCGCGTGAAATTTCTATCAACAATCCCTTCCGCTCATATATATTAACTGCTATTTTTTATTTTACGCCGAATTTCATTTTTAGTCTTTTCAAAAGGCTCTAAGATCGATGAGAGAGAAGTGTAAAACATAATACCAAGGACCAATTACCCATATTGCTTTTGTTAAATCAACCCTACACGAATCCACATCAATGGATGATGAAAAGGAAATAATGGTACTGAAAAACACTCCATAGAAAATTGCAAATTTTGAAATGTTTAGAATGTGAGACCCTGAATTGATCAGTAATTTGATTCCTTTTCTTTTGACATTCCAATTACTGTACATATACAAATAATAAAGTTGAAGCAGGAAATTTCAAATAAATAAAAGTTGAAAAATAAACATAACCGTTTGATCAGACTAAAAATTTATTGAAGAGTAGTGCAAAGGTTTAACTACCCACACATATTGCGTGACTTTATTGACTATACATTAAAAAATTGTTTTGTAGTTTTCCAATAATTTCAAGTGAAATGACGACGCATTTCTATTGAGAAGAAAAATCATTTTATTGAGTAATTAGTTCTGTAGATTCTACCTACCAATTTTGAAAATTTGATTACATACAATATATAATAAAATTCCAAGTCATTATTCTTAAACCCTAGTACTTAGTATTTAAGTTATTTTGTATACATGTTTATTGACATTACTACAATCATCAATCATCCATCAATATTTCAAAGAATTGCTGTGATAATAATAATCAAGTATATTTTACCCTCAAATTAATAATTGAATATTTTTTTATGGTATTTGTAGTAGATTATTCACTGAAATTCAAATAATTACGTATTTGCTAGCTTTCGAATTTCATGAAGAAAAATTTCATGTTGTGATGAATTTGTTAATGACATTTTTAGGCATAAAATGCCGAATCCATTGATATTGTCTGAAATGTCGTTATTCAAATCGAGAGGTCCATATGAATTTTTAAAATATAATAACTGAAAATTAAGTGAAATTCCGTGAATATTGTTATCTAACGCATAAAAAAATAACTTGAAATGGTTCATTTTTTTGAAATGGAGTAATTGAAGTAAGATATTCCCTAGGTCCCGAGTAGGTACCTACCTACCGGTTATCATACCACTCAACATCAATTTAGGGTATTGATTAGACCAAAATATGAATTGGTTGAAATAAATAATGAAATCTGAGTATTACGTAAATAGCAGTTAATATATATGAGCGATAAAATATTGATATTAATTTCACGCACCCCACCCCACGATTTTAGTCTAATCGATACCCCAAATTGATGACGAGTATTGTGATAACTTAGAATAGAAAATCTATAAAGATTAGTTAGATATTAGATTAGTTTTTGAAGAAAAAAATGAACATAAAGGGCTAGTTAAAACTTTGATAGAAATCATTCTATTGGTTGTTGACTTAGAGAGATGGAGATGGAGAAAAAATTTTATTGAGCAAAAAGAAAATAGTTGGGTAAACTCTACGTAAGTACTAAAATGGCATGACCAATTTAGGAAATTTGATTAGAATATGAAATCCAAAATTTTTGCAAGTCGTTCTTCTTCGCAACTACCATTTAAATTATTATTAATACTAATACTAATGTATATTGGCTAATATTTCAATAGAATATCACGTGACTCTAGTGTTTAATTTTCAGTCTGATCGAAACGATGATTGTTATGAATGATTAAATACAATCCCCTACCTTTCGATGATATACCTCTGGTGCTTTCATGTTTTTCTTGTTGTTCCTGATGGTGTTTTCTTGTTTTTCTCACTGTTAATGCCACTAAACTACTTAAAATATCTACTAATTACCTTCCAGCTTTTAAATTTTAGGTTTGTGATTGGATGCTATTAACATCTGTATTCAAATTATTGTCAAGAGAAAATGTGTATTACATTACATAGACGTAAATTATCAACTAAACCAACAATTAAAAGTTCAAAATTAGAAAAAATTATAAAAGAGTTAATTTCATTGAATAGAAAGTAGGATGTCGATTCAATTTTCAATTTTATAAATAATCGTTCAAGAGATTTTGGATCAATTAATTTTTATGAAGATAGATATTTTGTTTTCATAAGAAATTATTAAAATACAATGGTTAAAACTAAAAAATGCGCACAACAGAAGATTATTGAACTCAAAGAAGTTGATTAATAATATTGGAAACCTGTCAATAATATTTTAAAAGCCAGAAAGTAATTTAATCCTAGCTACCAGTAATCATTAATCTTAAAATCTGAACTAAAAATTCGTATCATGTGTGATAATTCTTAAATACTGTTGATATGTATATATATGATTTTATATGTGTGGATTCGCACACCGCGATTTCTTTCTGATAGATGCCGGTTATAAGATTACTAATAACTAGGATTTAACTAATCTCCCAAGTTCAGCCAATTTCTGTAAACACAAAGTTTTCATTTTTTATTTAATTGGTATAACTAATTGCACGTTAGCATTTTTTTTTTCAGGAGAAAGTAAAAGAAAACTACTTGTAGTCCAACGAATATATGATGGAGGGAAATAAATAATTTCTGTAAATAAAATTAGCAAAAACAAAGCGGAGGATTCTAATTGAAAAGCAAGACGAAAAGGATGTATAAAATAATGTGATATATTCGAGAAAAAAATAAAAGTATATATGACCGTTTGATAGTTGATAGAATTTCCAAATTTCCCACGATTTAATTTCTTGCCCTTATTAATGCATGGGTATTTTCCAAAGAAATTTTGTTGATAGAGCTAAATATTTCCAAGAATATTTTATTAACCTTAAGTTGTGTGTATGGGTATTGTATGGTTGTATGTAAAAACAAAAATAAAAAAATTAGTTGGAGAAAAAATTGAATTGAGCGGCTCTCTCTTCAAAAGAATTATGTAGAAAGATAATAGTTTATTATTCGTTATCACTTATCTCATCACTCCTCATCAATCTGGGATATTGATTAGATTAAAATATGAAAAAGTTTTTATTATGGATTTTCAGAGCAAAAAATGAACGAAAATGATGTTTTTCATAGAGTTGTTGATAGATTGAAAAGGTACAATCTACAATAATAACAACTAATTATTATTAATTAAGAATAATTTGATATGTTTTATGTAAATAGCAGTTAATATATACGAGCGATAGAGTATTGATATTAATTTCACGCACCCCACCCCACGATTTTAGTCTAATCAATACCCTAAATTGATGAGGAGCATTGTGATAATTCGTATAACCGATTAATATTATCCAAATTAATGGAAGCGAATAAAAGAAATTATTTATTCATTTTAAGATACACAACAAAAAAAATTATTTAATTATATTGGCTTTTGTCTTGGAAACTATCAGATAGAGAGCTGTCCTTGCTATATATGAGCATAGGGATAGATAAGGAAAGAAACCCAAACAATTGAAACTTTTCTATATAAATGAAGGATATAATGGACCAAATTAAATGAATATGAGACATTGATTCTTAATAGGAATTTCACGCTACCCCGACCCCGAAAATAATAGGTAGATATCTACCTATTACCTACGATTATGGTATGGCTGGAACTTGGGAAGTGTTGTGATGACTGATACCTAAGATTTACCTAATCATTTTCCAACTTTTAAATTTAGTAATATATATAAGTATACGTAATTTCAAAGTTTTAACTAATTAGAGCTATTTTTAACAAGACAAGTCGGTTGACTTTTGTTTTTGATATAAAGTGGTTAGATCTAGTTATTTCTTAACGTTTTTGAGCGAATAAATATTCACTAATAATATTTCATCTACATATTTTAGAAACATGCTATGCTATCTAATAAAAAACTATTAAAATTAAACAGGTGAAAAGAATATAATAAAATAATATATAATATAATAAAATGTAATAAAAAGAATGAATTTTAAGTCAGAATATACTTGATTACCTTCTAGGTACCTACTGATCATACCACGTCAATCTAAAGCATTGATTGGACAAAAAATAAAATGGCATTGAAATTTGAATCTAAAGCAAAAAAATGTAAATAGCAGTTAATTTGATATGAGCGTTTTTTTCCTTTCATGTAAAAATCAAGCACAAGAGGATAAACCCCATTACACTCGAGTAGTTCGAGTGTGGTTTGAATTTTGTATTGTTCTGAAAAACGTGCCTTAGTAGCTGATTTCTCAGGCTTGTACTTCTCCAAAGAAAGGAGTTCCGTTAAATTCCAAAGTTCCGGGTGTCTGCAGACGAGCTCGATATTCACGAGCCGCGTCCGTCGTCTTCTTCCTATCCAGTTTGATTATTGATAGAAATTTCACGCACCCAACGAATTATTTCAAGTCTAATTGATGTCTTGGATTGAGTGGTACAATGATGCAATTACTCAAAGATACAAATAGAGTCAAACCGTAATAAACTGCGTATAAATTTTTAAAAGAAAATACCCCATTGAATATAAATGATTCGATAAGGTTAAACTTGAAAATATAAGAAAGTGTCAAATCTATTGAAAAGAGGACAATCATTATGTAGATAATATACGGACGTTGGAAAATAATTAGCTAGCATTCAAGTACCAGTCTCATAAACAACAATGTATGATTCTATTTTATTCGCATTAAAACATTCATAAAAAATTTATAAAGTTACCTAAAAAGTATTTTCCCGTTTAACAAAGAGGATGCTGTGTTGAGAAGCAAAGGGAAAGGAGCCATTTCTCAATACGATAGAAAATATTGATGATGTCTCATAAATAATGTCCGTTTCCGATATTCATTTCGTTTGTTAATAAATCATAGTAAAAGAAAGCCTTAGTATTCAAAATTAAAGCCAATCGTACCTACTCTATGGTTTTAACCCAACATTCAGCAGGATCCTTGAGAACTTAACATAAAACCTCATACTCTTGAATCAGCTGTCCACTACATACCTCGGCATAGATAACTCCGCCATCTGGAATAATTTCAAAGTACACTTATCATCTTTCATAATTCCACCAAACATACAACAAGGCTATTCGCTTGAATCGATCTCTTTTTGCAGCGGGTTCTGGTAATTTTCCTTTGTCTAACCACTGATTTTCACGTTTTGGTTGTTTCGATAAATCCATTTTTCAATCGCAAGAGCAATTTGTCTAAATAATCGATCATCTTTTGCCAAGATAAGGAGCTGTTTATACACATCTATTCGAAGTTTCGCTTGAATATCGGTTATATACCTGTAGCACTATTCCACAACTTTCATAGATCCTAGCCAATGATTTCAAATGACGATAAATGATATCTTCAGAAGGCCTAAAGGAACCCGATACTAGCTTAATTTTCTCCTGCTTCTCTTGTAACCACGCAAGTGTACAACCTGAGCGCGATGCGATCGATCTTCAAGTATAAAATCGCCAATAAACAAAGAGAGAGTTATTGAAAAAACTCTCAACAACAGTCGCATTTTTAAAAACTGTAGGAATTTTGATAAATGAAAACAGACTGACTACTGCCATTGGTCTGGTCCAATGGTCCATTGGTTACTATACTGACTAGAGCTTCCGGAGTTTGCCAATAGAAATAAAATCAGGCCAGGCCTTACACCAGAATCCAAAATTAATCATTTGTTGCGTCGTATTGTATCAAATCGTACAGCCATGATACTGCAAAGTCTGACAAAAGCCTCAATGTACAAAATATAAACTCGTCGAAAATCATCACCTCAAATTTATTCCCACTCCGTCACTAATATAAAAATAAATGTCCACAAATATCCAAGATAAGAAATGAAAGCGCCTATGTGCTTACATAGATTTTAGGAAACAAATATTTCAACAAACTTTAATTGAGAAGGGCAAAATACTTTTTAGATGACTTTATACATTTTTTCATAATCATGCGGATAACTCAAAAAAACTTACCTTTTGATCGGGCTGCTAATATACGACGTTGATATGCCTACTGAGACATGTTGATCGCGATAGTGTTCGCGACACAACACTTTGTTCGATTACCCAATCACTCGATTGTGAATGAATCAAGACCGTACGCGGGTTGTAACTTATTTTGTTTTCCAATTTTATATAAATTATGTTGATGTTGATACCTACTTTATCAGATCTCCTCAATTATAATCAAGCTTTCAATTTATGTATGTTAAGTAACTTAAATGTTTATATCGAATTTTATTACATCTTCGAAAAGTGATCGATTTGGATTTCTTGTATAAATTTTCAAGAAAAAATTTTTTTATTCGAAAACTTGAAAATATAATCAACAGAAAAATATGTTTGTTCACTTTATCAACTGAAAAATATTGAATACACTCCAACCTTGGTATCAGTTTGTACCTGAATTTATTACCCACATCGACAGATTAAATGTCAAGTTTTTATATAATTTTGAAGTATTAAATGTTCGTGTATCCATGTGTAGCTAATTAAAAACCTAACTCAACCTAATAAGACATGAATAGAGAAGACTAAATATCAATAATTATATTATTGGTGAATTGTTACTAATTCCTAATCTGACTTATAAAATGGTGTACCCCACGATTCACTTTTTTGCCTTTATTCATGCTCTAGAATGATGATGGATATTTTCCAAAGAAATTCTGTTGCGATAGAGCAGAATATTTCAAATATGTAAGAAAATTATAAAAAGTAGTTGGAAAAAAAGTTGAATTGAGCGGCTCTTTCTTCAAAAGAATCATGTAGAAAGATAATAGTTTATTATTCGTTATCACTTATCTCATCACTCCTCATCAATCTAGGATATTGATTAGATTAAAATATGAAAAAGTCTTTATTATGGATTTTCAGAGCAAAAAAAGAACGAAAATGCTGTTTTTCATAGAAATGTTGATAGATTGAAAAGGTACAATCTACAATAATAACAACTAATTATTATTAATTAAGAATAATTTGATGTTTTATGTAAATAGCAGTTAATATATACGAGCGATAGAGTATTGATATTAATTTCACGCACCCCACCCCATTTTAGTCTAATAAATACCCTAAATTGATGAGGAGTATTGTGATAATTCGTATAACCGATTAATATTATCCAATTAAATCGACGCGAATAAAAGAAATTGATTATTTATTGTGAGGTGAACGAATAAAATTTTATTTATCGAGAGACACAATTAGATTGACTTTATCTTGGATATTGTCAGATAGAGAGCTTTGCTTGCTGTATGGATTCTGGGTATTGGAATTGATAAAGATAGAAACCTTAAAAATTGAGCATTTCTAGTTAAAAGAGGGATATAATGGACCAAATTGAATAAATATGAATAAAAATTTCACGCGCCCCAAGTCTAATACTATTGACAATGTGATTTTACTCCAAGATGCGTGTGACTGTTACCTACAACTTTTCGATCCAGTTTAAACTTTCGATTTCATGATTGAGCAGAGTGTCTTGAAATGTTAGGAATGAAAACCTAAATAAATTCAGATAAAAAATGATAATTAATCTGAGATTCTTCAAATAATTAAGTAGTAGGTCATCATGAATTCTGATTACTATGTAAATAACAATGTGACCATATGAACGGTCGACGACTACGCGCGAATAAATTTTCTATTTCATTTCTAATATGAATCAAATCTTGAAATTCAATGTTTAATAAAGATAATTTAATTTATCCCTCCTTTGTGTCTGTATATTATCTTGTGTGTGTGTGTGTGTGTTTGTGTTCTTGGAGTTGAGACCTTACCACCTAACAAATTTTAAGAGTACGATTCATTACAAAAATTTACTAATCGATCACATTTCCAAGCCTTGAAAATATAAGGAAAAACTGAAAAGTTCCATTGAAAATAAAAAATAATCATGATATAAAAAAATGTGATGAAAGCCAGATAATAATTGAGTAGAAAGTAGATAGATACAGTAAGTTATTCATAAATGCGACAGAGCATTAATAAATCTGTTTCAAGTCAAGAAATAGTTCTTTATAAAAATATTTTTATTTATTTATAAATTTTTAGCTGCGAAATTTTCCATAGTGTGTTTAGCTCGATATCTAGCATCCAACTAATTATTTTTCGGTGAATGTCTTGTGGACGAATCTTAAAAACTTGAATAAAATGATCTGAATTATTTAAGAATTATGTAAGAAACATATCGAGGTTGAAAAATAATTAGCTAGGTTCCAAGTAACTAGTCGAAATTTAACCCTTTATTAGACTAAACCGTAAGATAGTGCATCTTTATTTAATATATATATGTATGTATATATGGATGCAGTTATTGAGGCCTCAAATTGAATATTGTAATTAATTATCATAAATGCCTAGTTTTGCCATTGGTTGCTTCAGAGACAGATCCTAATGCCTTCTGAGTATATATTTCAAGTTAATCAATTAATGATTGTGTGAATAATAATAAAAGTTTTTAAAAAATTAAAAATGAAAGATTAAATTTGCCAAATCTCTTGAAAAAAATTAATTTTGATTAATAATTAATATTAACGAAATAGTAGGTCCTAAAGAAATCTGTGTGTACTGTGTAAAAAATACCGGTGTGACCTAATACGAGCGGTTGGATTGTTGATAGAAATTTCATGCACCCCACGATTTATTCTCTAGTCTAATCAAAGTCTTGATTGGAAAATTAGTGCGATGATTATTTATTACCAAAAGTTAGTTTTGGAAGGAACAACGCTAACAACTATTACTCTGTCGCAATTATAAATACAGTGCGTGCATAAAAAATAGGACGTGGATCATTTATGAACTTTGTGAATATAAAACAAATTTTCAAATTTATTTCAACATAATTTGAGAGGTTGATTGTTGTTAGAAATTTAATCTGTCTAATATAAATCCCAAATTTCTCCAATATTTGAATGACAACTTCAGCTATGTCAGCGATAGGTGGTTAGGTTTCCTCTGCGATCCGCCATATTTCGTCCAAAGCTAATTTTCGGAATTATTTATCACAAGCCGCTATTTATCGTCTTTATCTAATCTTTTAATTAATTCATTATCCTCATTTATATAACATTTCGCGTAAAAAATGCATTAAACAGGTACACCCTCCCTCATTCACGACATTTTTCATCCTTCGACCGTTTTCCAGATTTTATTCCAAGGTCCTAGTCACGTTTTTCACGCCACGACATGATAAAAAACTCGTTTCACATGCTATGCCCTACGATAAATGTTACGAAAAATGATTATAAAAAAACTTCCATCATCTTCAAGTCCGCACAATAGAAAAATGGAAACTATAGACCGGCTGAAAACTGCTAACCCTCGAAACGAGACGTCACCAGACGACTATGCACCTACAAATCAAACAAGTACCAGCACCGGCAGCTCAAAATCCAGAATGGCCTTTCAGTAAAGAAACGCAGCATTTCGTCCAAAGTTAATTCTCGGATCAATTAATCACAAGTCGCTATTTATCGTCATTACCTAGCCTTTTAATTAATTCATTACCCTCATTTATATAAAAATAAAACTTACTGCACTCCAATATTTTATGTTATATCCCTAAATTTTTTATGTATAATAACAATGGTCGACAAGAATTTCGTAACACAGGTGAGACATTAATTTTTTAAATGGAAATACCCGTCTAATAATAAAAAAAATATTCATTAATTCCTAATACCTAGGACTTTTCAATTATCCCTATTTTTATTGGCTAGCAGGTACGTAATTTTAGAAAGGGGCGGATAAAATCGGTAAATTTTATGGCCGAAAAAGTACCTGAACTGTATTATTTAGAATAATAAACATAAAAATTAACATTAAAAATTTGTATTTTGTTGAGTTTCATGGTAAGCGGTTCTCTTCTGTTCATAGTGCAAAAAGTGATTATAAAGTCGAAAGTGTCGAGTCAAATGCGCCGCAGTTGCAAAATTTCACATTCACAAATTTTGCTATATTTATGGAGAATTTATGGTGAAATCGCTGAAAGATTTAGCACGTGATAGATTCAAATACATTAGAGAAATTTTTCGCCAGTTGAGCGATGCCAAATTAAGGAAAGGTATTTTTATTGAGCCACAAATAAGAAAATTGCCGGACGATGACCACGCAGGAACTTATACCGTAGAATGTATTTGTTAGTGTAGTGAGGGGACGCCTACAAATCCCTTAGTGCTCGAATGTCATTGAAAATTCATCATCTCTATTCGCGTCTGACATTTTTTACCGAAAATTTGGGAGCTTTCAGTGATGAACAGTGAGGTGAAAGGATCCACCAGGATATTAGAACAATAGGTGATTACGGTTTGTTTTTCAAAAAGAGAAAGTGCAACCCCTCATAAAAGGAAAAAGTAGAGCTAATTGATATTGAAAGGGATTTTTTTTTGAAATTTTTGTTTTCAATACACGTGAAGCATTTTTACTAGATGTAAACTATGAATATTGTCAATATATAAGATTTAAAAAAAGTGAAATTATTTTTTTCAATAAATATTTTAAATATTTTACAAATGAATATGATTCTGAAAATGTAACTTAAAAACATAACTTAAGTGTTACAATTATTTATTTTTTTCATATTTTCCATTTTATCACAATATGTTATTCATATTCTTGTGTTACTTCAAAAATATTTTTTTTGTCGACCATTCTAATTACTCATATTCAGATATATTTTAAACATTTGTAGAAAAAATAGAAACTATAGAAATTAAACTCAACATAGGGAATTTTTTTACCAATCAATCTTGGACGGACAAAATTATAAAAATCAAATTGAACATTTCTATAACAACCACCTCTCAAAAATAAAAAAAAAGATATGAAACATGCGGTATGAGACAATTACTGAATAAAGAGAAAATTTTGAATTTGTAAATTTACTTCTGGATTTGGATACAAGAAAATAATAAATTTTAATAAATTCGAATGATGGTTTAGAGATGTATGTATACTTAAGAAATTTCATAGATATTATAATGAAAAAAATTGTAAGAACTCAAAACGAAGATGACAAGATCTTCTACGGAAATAAAATTTATGCAAGAATACAGTAACAATGAATAACTAATTTCAGAGTAACAATTGAAAATCTGGAATAATTATAAAGTGAAAATTTAACATTTATCCACAAAATTACACTTGAAATCTAAATATAAGAAAATAATTGAAGATTGGAAAAAAAATTAAAGAAAAAAAAACAATTTTAAAATATCACAATTCCAGAAATAAAAAAATGAAATAAGTCCAAAAGATAAAAATATATCCAGAATATTATTTGAAAAATAAATTTTATATTCACAAAAATATTAAACATCAATAATACAAAAATGAAAATAGAAAAGACAGAAATTACTTACATTTGTAAATGATGCACTTCACAATTTACAAAAATATTCAAAAGGATTTTGAATAATAAGTTACAACGTAAGCTTGAGCGCCGCGAAAATTTAAGATGGAATGGCATACAATGGATGAAAACGACGTTTATATAACAGAGGCCCTTCTTCCTTCACCCAAACTTTTTTCTCGGCCAATCGAAACAAGGGTTCGAAAGATTTAGCCAATCCCAACAAAGCGATCAGAACATGTTGGGAGGGGCATTTTTCATTCTTCTTAGTATTTTTGTGATGAAAGGTTCAAAATTCTGAACACCAAGACCGTTTGTCCCAAAAATTAATAGAGAATATTAAAATTCTAGCTTTCAAAAATTCAATTTTATAATATTCTACATTGAAAAAAAAAACAGTGTATAATAATTTTATCATTCAATTAAATGTTTCGGAGTTTACATTAGATATTTATCATATCATTTTATATCTTCAAATTTCAAGTTTTCAAGTCGATAATGGAAAAGAAGGATGAAAATTTATACAAATGAAGTAGCTGTCGATATGAAGATTGGGAAACTTAATTTTTCACACAAGTTAGTTTCCTATTTGATGGACTTTGGAAAATTTCCATTTCGCGAAAGGTATTTATTATTATTACATACATACTTTCTTCTGTTAACTTCACCAGAGAATATTAAAAATGAATAGATTCAGTGTTTTTTTAATGATATTAATTAGAAATAATTTACGTTTGAAAATTTTTTCCAAGTGGCTCAATTAATAAAATATTCCATAAAATGATTTTTTTTTCAAATGATTATTAAAAATAAAGAATTTTAGTTTCGAAAAATTCAATGTTATAAAAAAAACGATGTATAACAACTTTGAAAAATTTCTCCAAGTCGCTTATTTGACAAAATAGTCCAGAAAATGATTTGTTTTTTCTCAAATGATTATTAAAAACATGGAATTTTAGTTTCGAAAAATTCAATGTTATAAAAATTTGTTTTAGAAAAAAACGATGTATAATAACTTTGAAAAATTTCTCCAAGTCGCTTATTTGACAAAATAGTCCAGAAAATGATTTGTTTTTTCTCAAATGATTATTAAAAACATGGAATTTTAGTTTCGAAAAATTCAATGTTATAAAAATTTGTTTTAGAAAAAAACGATGTATAATAACTTTGAAAAATTCTTCCAAGTCGTTTATATGATAAAATAGTCCAGAAAATGATTTTTTTTCTCAAATGATTATTAAAAACATGGAATTTTAGTTTCGAAAAATTCAATGTTATAAAAATTTGTTTTAGAAAAAAACGATGTATAATAACTTTGAAAAATTCTTTTAAATCGCTTATATGATAAAATAGTCCAGAAAATGATTTTTTTTCTCAAATGATTATTAAAAACATGGAATTTTAGTTTCGAAAAATTCAATGTTATAAAAATTTGTTTTAGAAAAAAACGATGTATAATAACTTTGAAAAATTCTTCCAAGTCGCTTATATGATAAAATAGTCCAGATAATGATTTTTTTTTCAAATGATTATTAAAATTATGGAATTTTAGTTTCGAAAAATTCAATGTTATAAAAATTTGTTTTAGAAAAAAACGATGTATAATAACTTTGAAAAATTCTTCCAAGTCGCTTATATGATAAAATAGTCCAGATAATGATTTTTTTTTCAAATGATTATTAAAATTATGGAATTTTAGTTTCGAAAAATTCAATGTTATAAAAATTTGTTTTAGAAAAAAACGATGTATAATAACTTTGAAAAATTCTTCCAAGTCGCTTATATGATAAAATAGTCCAGAAAATGATTTTTTTTTCAAATGATTATTAAAAATATGGGATTTTACTTTCGAAAAATTCAATTTTATCAATTTCT
Organism: Diorhabda carinulata; assembly: GCF_026250575.1. Taxonomy (NCBI): domain Eukaryota; kingdom Metazoa; phylum Arthropoda; class Insecta; order Coleoptera; family Chrysomelidae; genus Diorhabda; species Diorhabda carinulata. The sequence goes on along the minus strand of NC_079460.1, from coordinate 40,483,682 downwards.
GCATAAGAACAAAATAGTGTATAATAATTTTATCAATCAATTTTCAAAGTAATCCACATATCCGTAGTTTACAACATTTTATATTTTTAAATTTCAGGTCCAGTTTGGGAAAGAATGACGAAAATTTATAACAAATGAAATAGTTGTCGATATGAAGATTGGAAAACTTGATTTTTCACACAAGTTTGCTTCCTATTTGATGGACTTTGGAAAATTTCCATTCCGTAAAAGGTATTTATCATTATTACATACATACTTTCTTCTATTAACTTAATCAGAAAATATTAAAAATAAACAGATTCAGTGTTTTTTTTTAAATGATTGATATATATTAGAAATAATTTACGTTTGAAAAAATTTCCCAAGTCAATTCTATAATAAAATAGTCCAGAAGATGTTTTTTTTCTCAAATGATTATTGGTAAAATGGAATTTCAGTTTCGAAAAATTTAATTATGTAAAGTTCTCCATTAGAAAAATCGATATATGATGATTTTATTATTCAAATGTCTATAAGTAAGATTCGAAGTTTACCTTAGATAGTTATATTTTATCTTTTCAAATTTCAAGTCGAAAATGGGTAGGAATGATGAAAATTTATAACAAATGAAGTAGCTATCGATATTCGATAAATTCTTGAGAAAATCTTTTATTTTGCAAAATATATTATTACACGTATACATTCAACTAACTTGAGCAGAAAACGTTCAAAATTAAAAAAGAAACAGGTTCAGTTTTCTTTTTTTAAGGGTTGATATAAATTAGAAACAATTAACGTTTGAATAAATTGTTCACAGTCGATTATAAAATAAAATGTCCAGAAAATATGTTTTTTTTTCCGAATTATTATTAGAAAAATGTAATTTTCATTTCGAAAAATTCAATTTTATTAAGTTCTGTATAAGAACAAAATAGTGTATAATAATTTTATCATTCAATTATTATCAAAGTAATTCACAGATCCGAAGTTTTTATTATTTTATATTTTTAAATTTCAGGTTCAGTTTAGGATAGAAAAACGAAAATTTATAACAAATGAAGTAGCCATCGATATGAAGATTGCAAAACGGAATTTTTTACACACGCATACAAGATACAATAATATCACACACATACTTTCAATTTACTCAACTGAAAATACCAAACATAAAAAGACAAATTCATACGAATATTATTCTCCAGATATCTATAAATTTTTTCCATACGATTTTTTTGGTTGTGAAACTTTTCTATCAAATAAAGAACTCAAAAGTAACTTGATTTTCATATCTTTGTAAGCATCAGACAAAAGTTTATCATTGCGTTATAACTTTACTATCATTAGAAAACGAAATCACCCAACCTAATTTAATGTATATAAAAATTTGTACTCACATATGGTCTTCCACGAAGTAGACTTTCCATATCCATTTTCCATATCCATTTCCATATACCAATTTCCATATTGTCCAACACTTTTAAAATCGATTCGCGGCACACCGATACCGAAAATTTCGAATCACTTTTCCATATCGCGGCGGTTGCCTGCCTCATTTATGATCAAATTCCAAAGACATACATCACACAATCATCCCCATAGCACAGACTTGTTAGTCCACTACGTTAGAGCAACCTCAAGCCTGTACTTGTCGTTTATAGGGAACTAATTTTCCGAAAAAAATTAGCTTAACCCAACAGCCTCGTCCTCATAGTTGAAGAAAATCTCAACAGATTACTTAGAAAGTCATTTGAATGGAAATCACATCTACAAGTTAAACTTAATTAGTTATATAATCAAGAGTATTGAAAAAATCAACAAAAAGTTCGTTAATTAATTAGTTTAAGGAGATTTTCTAAAAACTACAAGTCCTTATTGTACCCGGGGATAACCATGCGATCACACTATATCACATATCACACAAAACATCAAAACAAGAAAGAATAAATTCAAAAATTTGGAAATATAACACATCAAAGAACTGCAAACTCCTCATTGTACCTAGATACCTATAAAAAAATAAATAATTCGTTTGGATGGATTTTTCATATATTGAGCCGCTCTCAATTTTTTTTCGAATCTTTTAACAAATTTATCGAAATTAATAACTTTCAAAATTCCTTAATTGTTATTTCAAACAATCATCTTCTTTACTCGTTTCCAAACGAGTGGACATTTAACTTTCAAATTTTAATTTATTCCATCAATTTTTACACAAAATTTCAACAGAATCTAATCAATTTTATCAAAGTTATTTGGATAATATTCTCAAAATAATCTATGTATTTTAAATGGTTTCTAAAGACATTTTGGAAAAAAATGTATTGGATTATAATTTCTTGATATTTAATCTAAATTTTGATAAAATTTTTCGAATTAAGTCAAAAATAAAGTGGCTCTGTTTAATAATAGATAGGTAATTATGTAAACGAATTTGAAACGATATCTCCGTACGTAAACAATCAAAATGTTCCTGGAATCCTGTATGTCTCATGTATGTAACCATCAACAAATTATCATGGAAATAATTTTCATAACACACCCAATAAATAACAAAAAAAAACATTTCATCTGAAATTAATCTTGAAACTGTTATAAAAATGTTATTTAGACGTGTATGAAAAATTTTAGTATTTTCTTTACAATAGGAAAATTGTTTTACATTTAATTTGTAAAAAATTTATTACATAAAAAATTTAATTTTTTTTTCAGACAGGTTAAGTTTTGGAAAAAAACGTGACACAGAAAAACGATAATAGAAAATAGAATTTTACATCTATATTCATATTCATGATGCAGCAGCATTTCCATTTTAGAAACACATATATTTGTAGTTTGAAATACATATTTGTTATAAAAATTGAAGAAATATATTTTTTTGTTATTTATTCAACAATCACCTACCTTTTGGCATACCGCTTTATCGATTCGCACACTATATATTTTTCGTTTCGTTAACGGGTTAAAATTTCGCGTCGAATCGCGCACAAACACCTGAAACAAAAAAAAAATAAATTCAAACCTTCCATTTTTTAAAATTGTTTGAAAAATAATTTGAACGTTAATACGAAATCAAATAATTATAATACATAGATATTATGTTTTTTTTTTTCAAAATTTCCTTTAAGCAATTTATTTAATCTATTTCGATGGACATTACTTTTTGTCATTAAAGTTTTTGTTGTAATGTCTAGTTGAATTAAGTACAGAGCGTTCTTTTATTTACCTACGATTATCATATAAATTTACCCACACCACTCAAAAAACTAAAAAAAAACCTCATCCTCATTTTTTTAAAATTATGTTTCGCTTGTTCGAAATAATTTCAAATTATGGACCTCAAAGATATCTAATAAAAAATGTTTTTGATACGTTTTAAAATGAACCCCTAATATTCAACTTTTTAGCAGCATTGGCACACCCTGTATATCAATATAATTCTATAACGGATACAAAGAGAAGTAGTCACTTAAAAAAAATGTTTTCTACTGAAATTATAACTGAAACGTAATGAAATACAACTTATCAATAAGAGGTGGCACTATTGGGTATTCGACCATCATCAACAGTTCGATGAGTGTGTTTTTCAATTTTTAGACTTTTCTATTTATATTTTCTTCATAATTAACTCATTAACTCAATAAGAAATATGTTTCTACACTTCGATACAACTTTAGTTTAAATGAAAAAATAAATTAGTGTGAAAATAGCGCACGCCATCTTCCTTTCAGTTTTGTAAATAGGTGACAAAAAGCCGAGAGCCGAGACATACGAAATAGTAGAAATTAATATTAAAATAAACTCAGTATGAGCTTCTCTGTAAAGATGGCGTTGCTAGTGCTAAAAATCTAAACCAAAAATTATTTCATTATTTCTTTAAACTTCTCATAATAGGTAATTGGTTTGTGGTTATTAAATTAAGAAAATCCAAAATTTTGAATAATAAACCGTCAAAACTTAAAGCTGTGGAAGCTGGAAAGCATACTTTGTATTCCAAAAGTATAATACGAATAACCTTCCTAGCCTTCAGATCTGGCATCTTTTAAATCTTATGAAATTATAATATAATTTCATTTATCATCGTGTAGTTTAAAATAAGTGAAAAATGCGTCCCGCTCTTGCTCGCTCGCCGAAAGGAAATTTCCATGATAAATAAAACAAGAAAAATTTCAATAATTTCATTTATTTCATTATTTATTGACAAATCTCATAATAATTGGTTCTTGGTTATTACAATAAGAAAATCCTGGATACAATATAAACATCATAATCATTAGAAAATAATAAGCATTCTCAAGATACACCTAATAAGTAACACAAATGAAATCATTTCAATGAAAACTAAGAAACTAACTGAACTTTCATTTCCCAAAATTTAACTTTTGTCAAACTGTTGATGGAATGGGTATCTCAAATTTTTATATTGCCTTTATAATATATAACAATTTAATTTGGTGGAGATTATAAATATTTAAATCCTTTCTTGGTATTCTATTGCAAATGAAATTTTGTTTTACTGTATTTTTCAAATGATAACGCTTTGCAGTAACATTGAAAATATGAAAGATACTGCAGAAAGTTCGTATGAAAGTTTTACATAAAAGAATGTTGTTGCAATCCAAATAGAGTTATAGAATTAATTGATATTTGAAATTGTCCGAAGGAATCTTGAATATTTAAAATAATTTAACTTCGCTATAAAAATTTCTTATAGAATAACCATTGTTTTTCTGAACATATACCTATTGGCTAAAATTACTAATCAGTGAATAGGATTTCATATTATAATACATCTTGAGTGATTTTTTGAAAAAATTGAGAGTATGGAGCACGAAGAGTAATATTGGTGTTGCCGTATATACAGGATGATTAGCAATTATATTTCAAAACATAGTAGTAAAAGAATGACAGTATAATGTTTATGCTGTGATTTGAAAGTTTTTCAAAAATATCATGTGGCCCTCGTTCCTATCTTAGTATCATAAAAAAAAGTTTTCGCATCATTTTTCTTTCAAAAACTTTCAAAAACGAAAATATGGTAAAATTGATCGAAAGACATTTATTGGGTCGACACGTATATTGGAAACTATCTGTAACAATTTTCGGAAAATTCATAAACGAGAGTTTTCCGTGAAGCTCGTTTTAGTTGATTATCACTAAGATTACACCAAATTTGTTTTTCGCGCTACCCCGTATTTGAAACATCATAATGTGTTTCGGTTTTTATAAGTAAATGTACATTCAAATTATAAAGAAGTATAATAAAGTATAATAAAGCTGCGATCCCTCAAATAAGAAAAAGGAAGTCCATCAGAAAATAATAAATTCTTTTAACTAAATACCGACATCGATAGAATAAACCTATTGGTATACTAAAAATAATTTTGGGTATTTTTGCAAACTCTGAAACGTGTATTTTTGAATATGAAATTTTGTAAAATAATAAACATGAAAGGATCAAAAAAGGTTCCATTGAACGTGATGTTCCTCTAAAATAAATAAATTTATATTTCGGCACCAATAAAAGTATAATAAAGCTGCAATCCCTCAAAATAAGAAAAAGGAAGTCCATCATAAAATATTAAATTCTTTTAACTAAATACCGACATCGATGGAACGAACCTATACTATATACTAAAAATAATTTTGGGTATTTTTGCCAACTCTGAAATGTGTATTTTTGAAAAAAATGCACAAGACTTTTATTAAGGACTATTGAGAAATAGCATTACTTGATCGTAATAAGAATACTTTTATTATTGATTTATTGACAATTAATTTGATTTGACATGGATATTTTGGACAGCAGGTCATGTGTATAAGGTGAGTTACATGTTATAATTCAGTTGTTTCTAGTGCACAAAGTGTGCACAAATTCAGAGTTTATTCATAATACCAAAATTAGTTGCACAAATGAAACATATGAATCACATTTTTGAATTTTACACGGAAACTAAAGTCAACTCTGAGAAAAGTTTCATTTACCATCAAATTTAAAAACAAAGAATTGAGAAATTTTTACCAATAGAACAAAAAAATCACGAGAGGACACAGTTAGGTAATTACAGAGTACCTTATATCAGGGACAACGAGAGAAGAGTCCTTAATTGATTCACAAGAAAAATTGAAAGATGGGCTAAATACTTTGAAGGAATTTCGAATGGAACAGAAAGAACATTGTGGATCTCGTGAAGGAATCAACAATAAAGACATACCAGTGTGTGCAGTAGTACAGAAAAAATAACATTCTAGCAGAAAAATAGCTAAGAGGTGGTGGAGTATGTCCAATATTAAAGAAGAAAGAAACGAGGTGTGATGAAACCGAATTTTCATTAATAGAAATATTCGAATAGTTCTTTAGCTGATATGCTCAACTCTTTGAATACAGAGTGTCCTTGTATGGACAATAATTAGAAGTTCAATGCTGCAATATACAAGCATTTTTGTTACGAGATTACTTCTAGTACAAATAACATTAATTATTTTCAACCATTCCAAAGTTTCTCGTCTCCCTGTAAATCTAAATAACCTATATATTCTCTAATTTATTTTATATCGTATAACCAAGTTATCCTAGTTGTAAATAAGTCATATCTATCAATCGATACTCCCTGTATATCTATATTATCATTGTATGGAAAAAATCATTAATAAAACAATATAAAGCAAGAGATTTCTTAAATAATATTTCAAACGACGTTTTAAATAATTAGTGATAATGAATACTTATCATTATTAAATGGCTATATAAGGAAATGTTGCGAGCAGCAAAGAATAGTAATTTCTTTTTAAAACACTATGTATATACTTTTAATTTTCCTACCACATATCTTCGTTTTTGGAATTAGTAATTTCATGAGTGATTACAGGTACATGAAAATGTTTCGTGTAGAATTTAGAACAATGTTACTGACTAAAACAATTTCAAGTTTCAAAAGAATGGCTGCATATAAATCAGAACATTTTTGTTAACTTGGTATTATTTTTGATTGTTTATCGAATATACTGTGAATTGAAAATTTCCCATGGAGAGGGGGTGGTCGCCATCACCAAATTAGATAAACAATATCAGAAAATATTCTATTAAACGTTATGTTTCTCAGGAATATCAAAAATCAATTCGAAATGCAAAGTAAATAAGAAATTCTTCCAACAAAAAAAAAAACAAAGGCATCAAACGGTCAATTTTCGTTATCAGTTAGAAACCCTCAACATGTATAGTTATTTTGGTATTACCATCGATTATTCATCTAGAATACAGTGATTTCAAAATTTCTCATAGTGTAGGTCCTTATCTCCAAGTTAAATAAACATCCTGAAAGGATTCGGTTGAACGTTATCTCATATATATAAAAAAAATTATTCGAAATATTAAGTGAACAAGAAATTCTTGGAACAAAGACAAAGGCATCTAAGAAGGGTCTGAACGGTCATTTTTCGTTATCGGTATTAAACCCTCGATATAATGTAAACAAACAATTATACAAACAGATAAAAAAGGTTCCTAAACTGCAGCGCACGTGTTATTTTTCAAATATATTATACCTCTTGTAAATTCTCGATAACCAATGTAGAAAAATAAATGAAGGATACTTTTAACAAAAAAAAGGGTGTAATGATGGTCCGTAAAATATATCTAAAATAAACATACCAGACTCCATAGTAGTAAACCATTAAAAACATTGAATTCTAAACAATCTACCTACACCTTAAGAATTTCTTATAGAATAACCATTGTTTTTCTAAACATATGATGGCTAAAATTACTAATCAGTAAGAAAGAATTCATTCAGATTATAAAAATCCTTGAGTAATTTTTTGAAAAAATTGAGAAAATTTTCCAAAATGGGGTTTATTTTACGATCTTTGAGTATAAATCTTGCTTGGATACTAATTATACAGAGCGTTCATTACTTTTCAATAATGATGTTTGAAGATGGTAAAATTATAAAAAAAATTAGTAATTTGACTTACTATGCAAATATTATTGAAGTTTATGATTTAGAGTTAGGAATTTAATTTGATTCGTAAAATCATTTGTAGTCACATAACTTTGTCCACATAGGAAAGCCCGCATATCCATTTTCCATTTCCATGATTTCCATCACTTAAAACCGATTCGCGACACACCGAAAAATTACGAATCACTTTTCCATATCGCGGCGGTTGCCTGCCTCCTTTTTGATCATATTCCAAAGACATTCATCACACAATCATCTCATTAACCCAACAGATTTATTCTCAAAGATCAGGAAAATCTCAACAGATTACTTAGAAAGTCATTTGAATGGAAATCACATTTTCTAGTTACTTAATTATTTAATTGTCATTTATATTGATCAGAGGGATCCATGTACTACTATTTCGAATCAAAGTGAATTTGAGGTGTATTGGAGCAATTCTATCATATGATTATCATCATAATTATTCATCAAATATTTACTGGACTTAAATATGTTACAGTAAACGCTGAAAAGAATTAATCAATCCAAAATAACAACGTCGAGATTTTATTTGATCAGTATCATATAATGAGAAAATTTTGCTTTGGTCATAAATATTAACAATCTTCTATTTGAATGTAAGGGAGTAGTCGAAATTTGGATGTTTGTTAAAACTTTCTGAATGTTAAAAAAGTTATTCAAAAATAAATTCAATCTATTTTTCTTCAATAATTAGAATCTGTAACTGTATTAATCTCAACAAAATATTCCTAGAATTCCCAAAAACACAAAAACCAACATCTGATCAAAGTTCTGCTCACTCAACAAATAACAAAAAAAAATCATTTCAATCAAAATTTGATGTAATAATTCGGATCAAAATTTCTAGAAATTTGAATAAAAAGCTTTAATAACTGATTTTAGTATTTCCTTCATACGAGGTACATCCACAATGTAAGTTGCAATGAAAACCTATATTTCGAATAGTCATAGGGGATGAAATTTTGGTATCTTACGATACCCCTAAGCAAATTTCGACACCTCGACAACTCATTTCCACCGTTTGCTCCGACGTTTTGCCGTTTGATTTAGGCGCATGCGTGGAAATTAAGAAACAGAGCAAACTCCGAGGATTACTGTCAAATGGTTTTTGTTTTTTTTTTCACGATAATGCCCCATCTCACACTGTAACGTGACAAAAAAACCGCTCAAAGAATTTGGATGGGGTGTGTTTGATCATCCTCGGATCAGCTCGGACCTCACTCCTACCGACGTTCATCTCTTCTTATACCTGAAATCTCTCGCTCAAAGTTGAAACGAACCGGAAGAACATGGAGGAGGCATACAAAAACAAGTGTTTAAAAAATTTTCGAAACTACATAGAAAATTAGGTTAACAGCATGAAAAATATGTTTTTTGACCTGCACGTATGTTCTTTTATAACCAAATGGAACTTTCTTTGTGGATATACCTCGTATATCATATTGAAATTGTGTTACATTCAATTTTTGGGAAAAAATATCAATTTCTCAGCATAAATTTGGAATAATGGATGGAGAAAAATTTATTTGTTTTAAAACATTGGAAAATTTCATCGTACGTTTAAATGAATTGAATTATCTAGCAGTACCAAGTAGAAACGTAAAATATGTCGTTTGAAATATTTGTTATGAAGAATGGAAAATCATTTTTTTTTGTTATTTATCCAACAATCAACTACTTTTTTGCAAACCGCATTATGAAACGTGCCCTACATTTACCTTTCGTTTCGTTAACGGGTTAAAATTTCGCGTAGAATAGCGCACCAACACCTTAAACAAAAACATTAATTGTAATATTTTTTCTAAATACCCTTGCAATTAAAAAAGTACAAAAAAATCATGCAAATAGATTGTGTCCCTTTTATTTATTCACGTCAAACCATTCAATCAAACACTATATTTATAAACAGATTGCCCCTGTATGTATAATAAATGAAAATTATGTAACAATATATTCAGAAAAAAACTTTTATTACTTCTTAAATCTGTCAGCCACTAAAATTTTCCCCCTCGAAAATATCAAGTCCACAATTTTTAGATGGTACCCGGTATTATAAATTCAAAGTTATATTACCCAAGATGTTGTAATTTATTCGACTTGAGTGAGTTAGTTATAAATGAAAATTATATCAATAAAATCAAATTTTCAAAATGAACTTCAGAAAAAATATCCGTGTTGCAAGCAAAAAAGTAAAAAATCAGCCAAGTAATCAAATTTGTCGAATTCGCCTTCTTGGTTTTCAAGTTAAACAAAATATAACAAGAAAATTTCTCACGGAAAATTACTTTTTCACTAAATTTGTGATTCTCAAATCAAAATTCCTACAAAATTATACAAAATCACTCTCACTAAAACGATATTTTTTGCTTCGCTTCCGAATTCCAATTATACAAAAAATTCCTTTTTTGTTTCAAAGCTTGATTTTATTAGTTTTTTACAACTAAAAGTTATTTTTTTTTATTTTTTGTTATTTAACAGAAGCGAGGACCACATTATTTTATTTCTGAAATTATTTTTACCAATTATGATATATAGGGTTTTTCTCAACTATTTGTATTTTACGATATAATATTAGAAAAATATCAATCATATATATGTTTTCTAGTAGTTTTCCAAAAAAAATTCCGTTCTTACAAACACATTTTTTTGTAAATGCTTTGCAAAGTAGATTATATATATATAGGGTGAGTCTTCCGGATTGATCACATTTTTTGAGGAAATAGTAATAATTACGGTTTACAATAAATTTTAGCAATTTTCTTATAAATTTACGTATAGGGAATACTAAAAAAAATTACACGAAGATAATTTACAGTGTGATACATTCGAAAAAAGAAATATAATGAGAATTTCAATTTTGGGCTCACTTTGTATATAAAATAACAAATAATTACAATTTAATTGACTACGATGATATTGCATCTTATTAAGAAAGTCACCTAGGTAAATTCTTTTTCTTAACGTACAATAAGTTAAAGAGGGCTCTTTCATTTACCTACCTCTCATATAAATTTGTATACAACTCTCAAAATACTCAAAAAATTTTAATCTCATTTTCAAAAAATTATGTTTAAAGCGTTCAAAATAATTTCAAAATATGGACTTCAAATACAACTAATAAAAAAATGTTTTTGATACGTATTAAAACGACCCCCTAATACTCAACTTTTTAACAAAATTGGCGCACCCTGTATATCAATATAATTTTATAGTGGAAACAAAGAGAACTAAACATTTAACAAACAATGTTTCCTAATGAAAATAATACTCAAAATTTATGGAGCCGAGCTATTCAATAACAGATGTCACTATTGGGCATTCGACCATCAACCACTTTTCGAAGATTATGCGATTCAATTTTTTAGAAGTTTCCATTTATATTTCCGTGATGGTGGACACATTATTCTATAAAAATATATTTTTTCACTCTAACACAACTTTGCTCTTAATAAAAAAATAAATTGGTGTGAAAATAACGGACGCCATCTTCCTTTCAGCTTTGTAAATAGGTGACAAAAAGTCAAGAGCTGAGACATACGAAATAGTACAAACTAATATTGAAATGAGCCCAGTATGAGCTTCTGTACATAGATAGCGATGCTAGTACTAACAATCTAAATCACGTTTTGGAGTTTTTCTAAATAGAATAAGTGATGCAATTTGTTAATTTATGTCTCGAGTAAATACTATTGATTTCAAGATAAATTTGCGCCTTTCTATTTCGTTACTCGGTTAAATATATACGTAGAAGGAAGTCACCACAGAAATTTCCATATCTCAAATTTTTGAACTTTTTTTTTATTTGAAGAACTTCAAATGCAAAATTTTTGAAAATAAACCGTCAAATGTAGAGGGTATGAAAGCTGCAAAGCAAACTTTGGTATTCCAAAAGCATAATACGAATAACCGTCCTAGTCTTCAGATCTGGCATCTTTTGAATTTATAATATGATTTCATTTATCATCGTATAGTTTGAAATAAGTGAAAAATTCCTCACACTCTTGCACGCCGAAAGGAAATTCCCAAGAAAAATAAAACAAGAGAAATTTCAATAATTTCATAATTTCGTCCTCATTATTATTCGACAATAAGTACAATATAAACATCATCATCATCATAAAAAAAGACAAAAATTTTCATTACACACAATTATACAAAAATGAAAATATTTCCATGATAACTAAGAAAATAACTGAGGTTTAATTTGCCATGTATCAACTAACTTCTATAGATATATCACCCTATAGTATAATAAAATAAAAAATACTTAAAACGCCGTTTTATTTGAAACAATTCTTAATCTTTTCTTTTCTTTTCGAAACTATAGATTCTGAGAGAAACATAAATACAAATTTGATAATAAAGAAACTAAAAGTTACTATTTTCCGGGTGATAATATCTTTACGATTGCACGAAATTTCTCTGCCTACTGAAATTCCAAATAAAAAAAAACTCAATTTAAGGTCTCAACATTGTAGTTGTGATATCTCCAAAAAAAAGGTGGAGTGAAAATAATGTTTCATCACTAAAATCCATCTTACTTTTATACAAACAATCATCTCCTATATATTATTATTATTATTAATATGTAAATTAGAAGTACTTGAAACAATAACATAAAACATTTTAGCAAAACCTAGACACATGGTAATTTACACAAAACTGACTCATACTTTTCATGTAGAGTGGAAAATTTGAACAAATAGAACATTTCGTCTAAAAAAATTATCATTTATTTGTTATGTTCAATTACTTTTGGGACATCCTATTTGCCAAATAAAAATATACATATTCTACGTCTTCGTTTTTAGAATTAGTCATTTCATTAGCGATTACAAGTAGGTACATGAAAATCTTTATTAAGTAAAGAAACATCGTAGAATTTATATAGTGTTAAATTTATTTCAAGTTTAAAAATTTCTGTTTCATTTTCTACGCAGTAATAAATAAAGCCTGTATCAAGTGCTAAATTTTGGATAAATTTAGAATATGAATAACTATCTAGAAGAGGTATATCAGTTTGATTAAATAAACAAAAAAGGGTGGTTGGTTTTCGAAGATATATAATACCTAATTTCACTATAGATCCTTGGAACAAATAAAAAGTAGGTAGTAGAGGGTTATTTTTCAATAACACATTTATACTCTTGATGTAGCAAAACAAACCAAATTCTTGGAAGGATAAAGAAAGGGTCTGAGAAGGTTCCACAATTTATCAAAATATCGATCATAAATATTACATTTGGACCATAAAATAAACATAAGATTTTAAAAATAGAATAACAATCCCTCGGAAGATATTGAAATATCAAATCTAAAAAATATCTTCCACCTACCTACGAATTATTGTACCCCGAGAAGCTCATAAAAGAAATTAAATAATTGAAAAGTGAATATTGAAAGTTTTGACTGAACAGTTTTGAAAATGCAAATCAGTCACCTGAAAAACATTCTTGAATAATTTCATTAGCTCAAAATTTTTTCTATTTGAAAGAACAAAGATATTGAAGCAGCAAAGCACTAAATTCAAACAACAAATTATCTTCTCTTTCCTATACCTACCAATTATTGAACAAGACGAAAAAATACCAGAAAAAAAATATTCGAAACCTTCACTTGGAAAATTTTCTATAAAACAGAAAACTCAATTATTAGTTTAGTAACAACTCTTTAGCTAATGAGCCTTTTTTCTGAAGTACTAAAAATTACTCACTAGCAGCGTTAGTAGTTCAGTAGGGACAAACACTGTCAAATCCCCATATAAACACACAGTAAAGTGTACTTGAAAAAAACGATGTTCCTGGAGCAAAATTAAAATTTGCAACCGTAAAAGATAACAATGTTTTAACATTAAAAAGCTGGCTTGCTTGTCGTAATTTAAAAATAAGTGGAAAAAAAATGAATTAATAGACAGGTTAGTATACAGACAAATTATCATTTGTAATACTGTCAGTTTCATTATCTCAATAATTAAATGCATTGTTTAAAGCTTGTGACTTCAACATTCACAGTGCGCAGGTCACAAAGTCTAGACATTCGCAAAGAATTCGAAATGGGACAATGATCTGAGAAGGTGTAAAGTTTTGATTTATTAAATAATAAGTAATTAAATATTATATATTTTGTTATATAATTTCCATATTGAATAAAATAGTGTTTTCAAAGATAAAATAAATAAAGCAATATAAAGCAAGATATATTTTTAATAATATTTCTAAGAAAGTTTTAAATAATTATTGATAATCTATATAATATATACAATAAAATATGGCATATATTTAATTATTACCATTCACAATAACTTAATATCATTAAATGACTATATAAGTATAGGTTGTTGGCAGCAAATAATAGTAATTTCATTTTGGGAATCTGTATACTTTTAATGTTTTACGACATAACTTCGTTTTTCGAATTAGTACTTTCATTAGTTATTACAGGTACATGAAAATTTTTATATTAATTAAGGATCGTAGAATTTAAAGCAATGTTACTGAAATTTATTTCAAGTTCCAAAAAATTAGCTGCATATGTATAAAGACCAAATCAAAACATTTTTGTTATCTTGATATCGACAATTCTGTAATTTAAAACTTCCCATAATGTAGGGTAGTCCTCATCCTATTGAACGTTATCTTTCTTATGAATATCAAAAATCAATTCCAAATGTAAAGTAAATAAAAAATTCTTCAAACAAAGACAAAGGTAAGTAAGAAGGACCATGCACGTGTAATTTTTCGGAGTTTGCAGTAATTAACCCTCAATATATATTGTATTATTTTAATTAATTATCGAGAATACTGGAAATTTCTCATAGTGTAAGGTGGTCCTTAACTCCAAATTAAATAAAACAATTAGAGAGAATCGTAGTGAACGTTATTTTTCCTTACGCCATATCTACGTTTTTTAATTAGTAATTTTATTATTGATTACAGGTAGGCATATGAAAATGTTTATTAATTGAAGAACGTAGAATTTAAAATAATGTTATTAAGATTTATTTAAAGTTCCAAAAAATAGCTGCATATGTATAAAGTACAAAACAAAATATTTTTGTTATCTTGATATCGAGAATTCTGTGATTTTAATATTTTCAGTTCCTATAGTGTAGGGTGTTCCTTATCCCCAAATATTTTTCCTATGAATATCAAAAATAAATTCGAAATGTGAAGTAATTAAGGAATTCTTCCAACAAAGATGAAGTCGTCTAAAAAAACACGGTCAATTATCGTTATCGGTATTAAACCCTCAACATGTATAGTTATTTTGGTATTATTACGAGTATGTATCTAGAATACTGCGATTTTAAAATTTCCCATATTTGGAGTGGTTGTCATCCCCAAATTAGACAAACATTCACAAAGGATTCTGCGGAACGTTATTTCATATAGGTATATAAAAAAAATATATTCCAAATGTTAGGTAAACAAGAAATTCTTCGAACAAAGACAAAGGCATCCAAGAAGGGTCTGCACGGTCATTTTTTGTTATCGGTATTAAACCTTCGATATAATGTAAACAAACTATTCCACAAACTGATAAAAAGTGTTCTAGAACTGCACCACACGTTTTGTTTTTCAAATATATTATACCTCTTGTAAATTCTCGATAACCAATGTAGAAAAATAAATAAAGGATACTTTCAACAAAAAAAAGGGTCTAATAATGGTTCATGAAAGATTTCTAACATAAACATACCAGATTTAAAATATTTGGAACCCTGAAGTTTTCTTTGGTACAGTTTCTTCAAAAGTAATGTTTTGTAGTTATCGAACTTGGTGGGCTTTTATATTCTTTTTCCTATTACTATTGATCTGCATTTGAAATTCTTGATATACTTGTTAAAATTTGCACATTTAAGCACTTTGGAGAATAAATACTGCGATGTCGAATAAATAACACTCAACTTTGTTGAAAATTAATAAGAAAATTAAATTATTATTTTAGAATCAATCAATTTTTATACAAATATGAAGAAAAATGCTTTAGTTATTCGATTAATAAGAAGAGAAAAGAATTTTTTGTGTATAAAATGTGAAAAGCGATTCTAAACAAAGGAAGGGGCGATGACAAAAAGATTATTAAATGAAGAGATAATTTCTAACAGTAACTGTTCCATTTAAAAGTCATATTTTCTCCGTGTATTTATCTTACAGAATGATTTGAGATTATTTCCATATTGTTTTATGTAAATCAAAAGTGTGTATAAAGAATTGATTCCGCATTAATACAAAATGATGATGGTTATTAATAAAATGATTTGCACATTTAAGCTCTTTGGAGAATAAATACTGCGATGTCGATTAAATAACACTCAACTTTGTTGAAAATTCGAAAGAAAATTAAATTATTATTTTAGAATCAATCAATTTTTATACAAATATGAAGAAAAATTCTTTAGTTACTCGATTAATAAGAAGAGAAAAGAATTTTTTGTGTATAAAATGTCAAAAGCGATTCTAAACAAATGAAGGGGTGATGAGAAAAAGTTTATTAAATGAATAGATAATTTCTAAGAGTAACTGTTTCATTGAAAAGTCATATTTTCTCCGTGTATTTATCTTACAGAATGATTTGAGATTATTTCCATATTGTTTTCTGTATATCAAAAGTGGTGTGTACAAATAATTGATTCCGAACTAATACAAAATGATGATGGTTATTAGAAAAATGATCTCTATTTCCTCCAAAATAAACACCCCCACTTTGTAACATAGTTGCAATAATATAATCAACGATTTTCTCTAAATTGGATTTGAATGGAAGAAGAAGATGAATGATGAATTAAACGACTCAAAAGATCTCCAGGTTGTGAATCCACGAAACTTGATTAATTATCATATTGTTTTTCCAAGTTTGTGTTTTCCAAGAAAACAATTATAAATTGAGAAGAATTTTTGAGACTCATATTATTTTGGAGAGATATTTTCTTTTGGTCAGCTCTGTACAAAATGTAAAACGGTCCGAACCCATAATATTTATTACTTTATTATTTTGTTATCTGTACATTTTGAAAAGGTCTAATTGGAAAAATCCATATCTTTACCTACTACTACAGTAATAAAACATCTGGTTCACAGATGTAAGAATATTTTTTCGAAAGAGCGTAATGGACTATAACTATAGAGCCTACGACATTTTTTACAAATTATTAATATGAAATATAAACTAATTTATTTACAAGTTTTAACAAAAATGAATTTTGATATTGCCATGTCTTGATACTTGGACAACTTGTTTTATAATTTTGAATATACTCAAAAGAAAAAGATATTTCGATAAAATATAGATGAAACCGAAATTCACCACTCTTCGAATACGGAGTGTTCTTGTGTGAACAATAATTAGAAGTTGAATGCTGCAATATACAAGAATTTTTGTTTCGAGATTACTTCTAGTACAAATAACATTCATTATTTTCAACCATTCCAAAATTTCTCGTCGCCCTGTAAATCTAAATAACCGACATATTTTCTAATTTATTCTAATATCGTATAACAATGTTACACTAACCTTTTCTAACCTATATTTATTTTCCACAAATAATTATACATAAGTCATATTTCTAATCAGTCACTCCACGTATAAATTATCACACAAACTTTACATGGATAATTCTTGTTGATTTTACATAGAGATAATTAAATCTTACCTATATCAATAAGAAAATAGTTTTTACTTAACAATCTAAAATGAAATTACACGAAATTTGACTAATAGAAAATTTACATGTCTGCCCGAATTAGTAACAATGTTAAAATTTCACTATTTAAATAATTAAATGCATTGTTTAAACTTTAAACAAAGCCACGCCACGCCACGAATACGAACATCAAAGAAAAACAAATCACTTTTAATGTTTTTTCAATAATATTTTCAATCCGTTTCACGAAAATTTTAAAATAAAAACTATTTTCTATCGATATACTGAAAATTTCAAATGTTTCATTGAAAATTTTCAGCATTAGTCACATTTTTAAAACTAGAAATCGAAAGATTTTTTTGTCGTTATTAAACAGATCCGGTATTTCTGTATTTTATTTATCTAATAATAACTATTTTGTACTACAATCGAAATAAGGTATTTTAATATTAATATCTATAAATATATTTTTATATGAAAAAACACATTACAGTTGAAAAGATTTGACGTGAACAATAATTGCGACGACCTACAAAAATGGCCGACATGCTGTCCAGACAGACAAGGATAAACGAACTTTTTGATGCTATATTTTAGATTATCGTTTGTTTAATGTTTATAAGTAAATTAATGATTCACACAATTTCAAATTATCTGAAGAAAATGCTTAATTTTAATTACTTTGAAAATATTAAAAAAAATAATAAAACCTTAGCATTCCATAAAATGTAATACACTGAATTCGTTCATTTTCCTGGAAATTTTAATTGGACAAATCTCGTTAATTTTTACATAAAGATAATTATATCTTACCTATATCAATAAGAAAATAGTTTTCACTTCAACATCGAAAACAAAATTACACGAAATTTTACGAATAGAAAATTTAGCATCAAATATGTCTGCCCGAATTTGTAATACTGTCAAAGTTTCATTATCTCAATAATTAAATGCATTGTTTAAAGCTTGTGATTTCAACATTCACAGTGCGCAAGTCAAAAACAAGTCTAGACATTCGCTAAGAATTCGAAAGGGATCAATGAACTTGAAGATGTAAAGATTGATTTATTAAATAATAAGTAATTGAATATTACATATTTTGTTATATAATTTACATATTGGATAAAATAGTGTTTTCAAAGATAAAATAAATAAAGCAAGATATATTTTTAGAATATTTCTAAGAAAGTTTTAAATAATAAGTGATAATACATATAATACTTACAATAAAACATGACATAGATTTAATTATTCACAATAACTTAATGTTATTAAATGACTATATAAGTAGAGTTTATGGACAGCAAATAATAGTAATTTCCTTTTGGAAATTTGTATACTTTTAATGTATTACGACATATCTTCGTTTTTAGAATTAGTAATTTCATGAGTGATTACAGGTACATGAGAATGTTTCTTAATTAAAAAACGTAGAATTTAAAACAGTGTTACTGACTAAAACAATTTCAACTTTCAAAAGAATGGCTGCATATAAATCAAAACATTTTTGTTATCTTGGTATTATTTTTGATTGTACATCGAAAAAACTGTGAATTGAAAATTTTCTATGGATGGGGGGTGGTCCCCATCCCCAAATTAGATAAACAATATCAGAAAATATTCTATTAAACGTTATGTTTCTCAGGAATATCAAAAATCAATTCGAAATGCAAAGTAAATAAAAAATTCTTCCAACAAAAACAAAGGCATCTAAGAAGGTGCTTCACGGTCGATTTTAGTTACCAGTAATAAACCCTCAACATGTATAGTTATTTGGTATTATTTTCGATTTATCTAGAATAATGTGATTTTAAAGTTTCTCATAGTGTAGGGTGGTCCTTATCTCTTTAAGAATTCTGTTAAACGTAATCTCATAAATGCCAAAAATAAGATTGAAATGTAAACACACAACAAAGACAAAGCATCCAAAAAGGGGCTGCACGGTCATTTTTCATTATCGGTATTAAACCCTCGATATAATGTAAACAAACTATTCTACAAACAGATAAAAAAGGTTCCTAAACTGCACCGCACGTGTTGTTTTTCAAATATATTATACCTCTTGTAAATTCTCAATAACCAATTTAGAAAAATAAATAAAGGATACTTTCAACAAGGGTGTAATGATGGTCCGTAAAATATATCTAAAATAAACATACCAGACTCCATAGTAGTAAACCATTAAAAACATTGAATTCTAAACAATCTACCTACACCTAAAGAATTTCTTATAGAATAACCATTGTTTTTCTGAACATATGATGGCTAAAATTACAAATCAGTAAGAAGGAATTGTGTTACATTCAATTTTTGTGAAAAATATCATTTTCTCGGCATATATTTTGGAATAATAGATGCAGAAGAATTTATTTGATTTAAAATATTGGAAAATTTCAACGTACGTTTAAATGAATTGAATTATCTAGCAGTACCAAGTAAAAAATTATGTAACAATATATTAAAAAAAAAACCTTTATTACTTCTTAAATCTGTCAGCCACTAAAATTTTCCCCCTCGTAAATATCAAGTCCACAATTTTAGATGGTACCCGGTATTATAAATTCAAAATTACCCAAGATGCTGTAATTTAGTCGACTTGAGTGAGTTAGTTATAAATGAAAATTATATCAATAAAATCAAATTTTCAAAATGAACTTCACAAAAAATATCCGTATTGCAAGCAAAAAACTAAAAATCACCCAAGTAATTAAATTTATCGAATTCGCCTTGGTGGTTTTCAAGTTAAACAAAATATAACAAGAAAATTTCTCACGGAAAATTACTTTCTCACTAAAATTGCGATTCTCAAATCAAAATTCCTACAAAATTATACAAAATCATTCTCAATAAAACTATATTTTAAAATAAAATGCTGTTCGCTTCCGAATTCCAATTATACAAAAAATTCCTTTTTTGTTTCAAAACTTGATTTTATTAGTTTTTTTACAACTAAAAGTTATTTTTTTTTATTTTTTGTTATTTAACAGAAATTTTTTTACCAATTATGATATACAGGGTTTTTCTCAAGTATTTGTATTTTACAATATAATATTAGAAAAATATCAATCATATATATGTTTTCTAGTATTCCGTTCTTACAAACACATTTTTTTGGAAATATTTTGTAAAATAGATGATATATATATATATATATATATATATATATATATATATATATATATATATATATATATATATATAGGGTGAGTCTTTTGTATTTGAGATATAAAAAATATTCATTTTCGTAGCTATTTAAACATCAATCACGGTTACAATCTAAACTTATCTACAGGACGTCCCCAAAATAATCAATTAAACCAAATCTTTAACTAATTATTGAACCATTCTAAAAGGATTCTGATATCTCATGATATCAAATTAATTTTACCAAATCGTGTATAAAACTTTTTCATATCTATTTATTTATTTTTGTCTTTTAACATAATATAGATGTTGAAAGAGTTACACGAAGTGTACCAAATAATAGTTGATGTCATTAAAAATTATATTTTGAAATTATCCCGAAATATACAGATTGTTGCAACCCCTTTACAAACCAAACATATTAAATTGATAGATAGGAGCCCTTTAGAGTATACCGGATTGACCACATTTTTTGAAGAAATAGTAATAATTAGGGTTTACAATAAATTTTAGCAATTTTCTTATAAATTTAACGTATAGGGAATACTAAAAAAAATTACACGAAGATAAATTACAGTGTGATACATTCGAAAAAAGAAATATAATGAGAATTTCAATTTTGGGCTCACTTTGTATATAAAATAACAAATAATTACAATTCAATTGACTACGATGATATTGCATCTTATTAAGAAAGTCACCTAGGTAAATTCTTTTTCTTAACGTACAATAAGTTAAAGAGGGCTCTTTCATTTACCTACCTCTCATATAAATTTGTATAAAACTCTCAAAATACTCAAAAAATTTTAATCTCATTTTCAAAAAATTATGTTTAAAGCGTTCAAAATAATTTCAAAATATGGACTTCAAATACAACTAATAAAAAAATGTTTTTGATACGTATTAAAACGACCCCCTAATATGTACTCAACTTTTTAACAAAATTGGCGCACCCTGTATATCAATATAATTTTATAGTGGAAACAAAGAGAACTAAACATTTAACAAACAATGTTTCCTAATGAAATTAATACTCAAAATTTATGGAGCCGAGCTATTCAATAAGAGATGTCACTATTAGGCATTCGACCATCAACCACTTTTCGAAGTGTATGGGATTCATATTTCCATGATGGTAGACAAGAAAATATGTTTCT
The DNA here is from genome assembly GCF_026250575.1 of Diorhabda carinulata. Classification (NCBI taxonomy): domain Eukaryota; kingdom Metazoa; phylum Arthropoda; class Insecta; order Coleoptera; family Chrysomelidae; genus Diorhabda; species Diorhabda carinulata. Next base: position 40,461,777 of record NC_079460.1, on the reverse strand, counting down.
TCACTCTAACATAACTTTAGTCTTAATAAAAAAAATAAATTTGTGTGAAAATAACGGACGCCATCTTCCTTTCAGCTTTGTAAATAGGTGACAAAAAGTCAAGAGCTGAGACATACGAATTAGTAGAAACTAATATTGAAATGAGCTCAGTATGAGCTTCTGTACATAGATAGCGCTGCTAGTACTAAATATCTAAACCAAATTCACGTTTTGGAGTTTTTGTAAATAGAATAAGTGACGCAATTTGCTAATTTATGTCCCGAGTAAATATTATTGATTTCGTTACTCGGTTAAATAGATACGTAGAAGAAAGTCACCACAGAAATTTCCATATCTCAATTTTGAACTTTTTTTATTTGAAGAACTTCAAATGCAAAATTTTTAAAAATAAACCGCCATAAGTTAAGAGTATGAAAGCTGCAAAGCAAACTTTGGTATTCCAAAAGCATAATACGAATAACCGTCCTAGTCTTCAGATCTGGCATCTTTTGAATTTACAAAATAATTTCATTTATCATCCTACTGTTTAAAATAAGTGAAAAATTCGTCACACTCTTGCACACCGAAAGGAATTTCCAAGAAAAATTGAACAAGAGACATTTCAATAATTTCATAATTTCGTCCCCATTATTTTTTGACAATAATTACAATATAAACATCATCATCATAGAAAAAGACAAACATTTTCATTACACACTGTTAGAATATATGGAACGCAACGAATTTTTATTTAACTGTCAAATGTTATTAATGTAAGTTGACGTCTGTCAATAGATCTAATCAATCTTGCTATTTTATGCGTAATACAGAAATTACAATAAATTGTTTGTACTGAAAATCATATCAGTTATTATTTTCAAACCACGTAATTTTTCTTTATGGTAGCAGAGCGTTCCGTGGAAATAACAGAAGTCTGAAGGAAGTGATTATACAACTGTTAAAATTAAGTTTAGTAATTTGGAGATTATAATTACAACGTGCTTCTCGTCAAACTTCATCTTCAAAATGGGTTCAAATTTGTTTAATTTGGAAAAAAAAGAAAATTTTAACACTTGGTAATTCAGTATGAAAACATATTTACAGCATGAGGATTTGTGGTGTTGTATCGAACCGTCTGATAACAAACCAATTGAAGCAAGTAAGGATGTAAAGGCCAAAGCAAGTTGATTTTACTTCTGGACCATCAAAATTATGTTCATGTTCAAAATTGTTCAACTGCAAAAGAGGTATGGGAATGTTTACAACAAACTTTTGATGATAAAGAGCTCACGCGAAGAGTTGGCTTACTAAAAGATTGATATATACTACATTGGAATCTAGTAATAGAGTTGAAGAATATGTGAGAAAGATCATGAATACTGCTCACAAGTTGTGTAACATTGATTTTGACGTAAACGGTGAATGGCTTGGTACTTTGATGCTGGCAGGCTTACCAGATGAATACAAGCCCATGATTATGGAGCTTGAAAGCTCGGGTATTAAAATAAATGCTGATTCAGTTAAGTCTAAGTTAATACAATAAATTAGTACATCAAAGTCAACAGTCTTTTATACAAATTATAAAAAATCCAGAAGTAATACTCAGCAAGTTAAAAACTGAGGACCAAGATGCTATAATTGCAATATATATGGTCATTTTGCTAAACTATGTAAACAACCAAAGAAGTTAGCGAATAAAGGAGAAGGTTCAAGTTTTGTAGCTGCTTTCCCAGTAACTGTTAAAGAAAATGTGAGTGATAAATGGCTAATAGACTCAGGAGCATCTTTGCACATGACTTGCAGAGATGACTGGTTGTATAATGTCACTGAGCCAACTGTGAAAAGTGTTACTGTGGCAAACATAGAGCCATTAACTGTAAAAGGAGTTGGATGTGTGGACATTCAAATAAATCAGAAAGATAAAATACAAGTTGAAAATGTACTGTTTGTTCTTGGTTTAGCTGCCAATCTCCTTTCAGTCAGCACAATCGTGAAGAATGGGCATAATGCTATATTTTATGACAAGGGATGTGACATTCAGAATGGTAAAGGAGAGGTTATCTGTAATGCAATATTAAAAAATAACCTATAAGTTATGAACATAAGTGGAGAAGAGGTTCATATGACTTCAAGTGCTGTCAATTCTAATGACACTTATCTGTGGCATCTGCGAATGGGACACTTGAATTTTTCAGATATTAAGAAACTGCCAAGGTGTGTCTTTGACTTCAGACAAAGGTAATGTGATCACATGTATTCATTGTTGCGAAGGAAAACATGCTCGGTTGCCATTTAAAAATGTAGGTTCAAGAGCAGTAAGACCACTTGTACTAATACATTCTGATTTATGTGGCCCTATGGAAAATATTTCATATGGAGGTAAGAAATATTTTATAACTTTCATTGATGACTACACACAAATGGTACATGTGTACTTTCTTAAAGAAAAAATGAGTGTACTTGATATGTTCAAAGATTTCAAGTCAAAAGTAGAGAATGAATTGAATTGTAAAATTAAAAAGTTACGCTCAGATAATGGTAAAGAGTACTGTAATAACAATTTTGAGAAGTTTTTAACTAATCATGGTATAATTCATCAGACATCTACTCCGTACACTCCAGAGCACAATGGCTTGGCAGAACAAATGAACAGAACACTAGTGGTGCGAGCAAGGTGTATGTTGTTTTATGCCAACCTAGAGAAGAAACTAGCTGAAGCTTTGGCAACTGCTGCATATATTGTAAATAGATCTCCTACAAAGGATTTGGAAGGTATAAACTGTGGAAAGGTAAAAAACCCAATTTATCTCATTTAAAGATTTTTGGTTCCTATGGTACATGTACCAAAAGAAAAACGTCAAAAATGGGATAAAAAATCTGAGAAAATGTTGATTGTAGGTTATTGTGAAAATTCCAAAGGATATCGATTATTCAATCCTTTAACACATAAAGTAGTAAAAAGTAGAGACATAACTTTTATTGAAAAGTATACTGAAGATAATAATAAATTTATACCTTACGATGTTGAAGTTGCAGACATGGAGGGCTGGTCAGCCAGTAATAGCACTGCTCCTACCTGTACTGGGATGTCATCTGATATTCAAAATCAGGAAATACACACTCAGGAGTCATCAAGTAAGGAATTGAATGAACCTATAACTAGAAGCGAAAACTCACTTGGAAAGTTTTCTATGAAACAGAAAACTCAATTATTAGTTTAGTAACAACCCTTTAGCTAACTATGTATTGAGTATCTATCAGTAAAAAAAAATATGTGAAAAACGATTAGATTAAGTTTGTTTTATTAAAAGATCCCCAGTTAAATGCACTTGAAATTTCAATGTTTCAAAAGAATGGCCGCATATTACTGATATATAAATGAAAATAGTTTTCACTCCATAATCTGAGACCAAATGACAAGAAATATTTTAGGTAGTAAATTTAAAATCATATGAATAAGACAAAAAATCACTCACCAATTCACAAATGAGGAAATCACCATCTTGGTAGTTAAGAATTTTCCGGTTATCCATAATTTTCACAACACAATATTATATTAAAACACGGAAAATTCTTTATGGGATTATTGTAAACACGCCACGAATACAAACATCAAAGAAAAACAAATCACTTTTAATGTTTATTTTCAATCCGTTTCACGAAAATTTTAAATTAAAAACTATTTTCTATCGATATACTGAAAATTTCCAAACTTTTCATTAAAAATTTTTAACATTACTTACATTTTTAAAACTAGATATCGAAAGATTTTTTTGTCGTTATTAAACAGATCTGGTATCTCTGTATTTTATTTATCTAATAATAACTATTTTGTACTACAATCGAAATAAGGTATGTTAATATTAATATCTATATATATTTTTATATGAAAAAACACATTACAGTTGAAAAGATTTGACGTGAACAATAATTGCGTCGACCTACAAAGATGGCCGACATGCTGTCTAGACAGACAAGGATAAACGAACTTTTTGATGCTATATTTTAGGTTATCGTTTGTTTAATGTTTATAAGTAAATTAATGATTTACACAATTTCAAATTATCTAAAGAAAATGCTTAATTTCAATTACTTTGAAAATATTCAAAAAAAATAAAACCTTAGCATTCCATAATATGTAATACATTGAAATCGTTCATTTTCCTGGAAACTTTAATTGGACAAATCTCGTTAATTTTTACATAAAGAGAATTATATCTTACCTACATCAATAAGAAAATAGTTTTCACTTCAACATCGAAAACAAAATTACACGGAATTTTACGAATAGAAAATTTAGCATCAAATATATCTGCCCGAATTTGTAATACTGTCAAAGTTTCATTATCTAAATAATTAATGCATTGTTTAGAGCTTGTGACATCAACATTCACAGTGCGCAGGTCACAAAGTCTAGACATTCGCAAAGAATTCGAAATGGGACAATGATCTGAGAAGGTGTAAAGTTTTGATTTATTAAATAATAAGTAATTAAATATTATATATTTTGTTATATAATTTCCATATTGAATAAAATAGTGTTTTCAAAGATAAAATAAATAAAGCAATATAAAGCAAGATATATTTTTAATATTATTTCTAAGAAAGTTTTAAATAATTATTGATAATCTATATAATATATACAATAAAATATGGCATAGATTTAATTATTACAATTCACAATAACTTAATATTATTAAATGACTATATAAGTATAGGTTGTAGGCAGCAAATAATAGTAATTTTCTTTTGGGAATCTGTATACATTTAATGTTTTACGACATAACTTCGTTTTTCGAATTAGTACTTTCATTAGTAATTACAGGTACATGAAAATTTTTATATTAATTAAGTATTGTAGAATTTAAAACCATGTTACTGAAATTTATTCCAAGTTTCAAAAAATTAGCTGCATATGTATAAAGACCAAATCAAAACATTTTTGTTATTTTTATATTGAGAATTCTGTGATTTTAAAACTTCCCATAATGTAGGGTGGTCCTCATCCTATTGAACGTTATATTTCCTATGAATATCAAAAATCAATTCCAAATGTAAATTAAATAAAAAATTCTTCAAACAAAGACAAAATAATGTAAGTAAGAAGGACCAGCACGTGTAATTTTTCGGAGTTTCCAGTAATAAACCTTCAATATATATATTGTATTATTTTAATTAATTATCGAGAATACTGGAAATTTCTCATAGTGTAAGGTGGTCCTTAACTCCAAATTAAATAAAACAATTAGAGAGAATCGTAGTGGACGTTATTTTTCCTTACGCCATATCTACGTTTTTTAATTAGTAATTTCATTATTGATTACAGGTCGGCATATGAAAATGTATATTAATTGAAGAACGTAGAATTTAAAACAATGTTATTAAGATTTATTTCAAGTTCCAAAAAATTAGCTGCATATGTATAAAGACCAAATCAAAACATTTTTGTTATCTTGATATCGACAATTCTGTAATTTAAAACTTCCCATAATGTAGGGTAGTCCTCATCCTATTGAACGTTATCTTTCTTATGAATATCAAAAATCAATTCCAAATGTAAAGTAAATAAAAAATTCTTCAAACAAAGACAAAGGTAAGTAAGAAGGACCATGCACGTGTAATTTTTCGGAGTTTGCAGTAATTAACCCTCAATATATATTGTATTATTTTAATTAATTATCGAGAATACTGGAAATTTCTCATAGTGTAAGGTGGTCCTTAACTCCAAATTAAATAAAACAATTAGAGAGAATCGTAGTGGACGTTATTTTTCCTTACGCCATATCTACGTTTTTTAATTAGTAATTTCATTATTGATTACAGGTCGGCATATGAAAATGTATATTAATTGAAGAACGTAGAATTTAAAACAATGTTATTAAGATTTATTTCAAGTTCCAAAAAATTAGCTGCATATGTATAAAGACCAAATCAAAACATTTTTGTTATCTTGATATCGACAATTCTGTAATTTAAAACTTCCCATAATGTAGGGTAGTCCTCATCCTATTGAACGTTATCTTTCTTATGAATATCAAAAATCAATTCCAAATGTAAAGTAAATAAAAAATTCTTCAAACAAAGACAAAGGTAAGTAAGAAGGACCATGCACGTGTAATTTTTCGGAGTTTGCAGTAATTAACCCTCAATATATATTGTATTATTTTAATTAATTATCGAGAATACTGGAAATTTCTCATAGTGTAAGGTGGTCCTTAACTCCAAATTAAATAAAACAATTAGAGAGAATCGTAGTGGACGTTATTTTTCCTTACGCCATATCTACGTTTTTTAATTAGTAATTTCATTATTGATTACAGGTCGGCATATGAAAATGAATATTAATTGAAGAACGTAGAATTTAAAACAATGTTATTAAGATTTATTTCAAGTTCCAAAAAATTAGCTGCATATGTATAAAGACCAAATCAAAACATTTTTGTTATCTTGATATCGACAATTCTGTAATTTAAAACTTCCCATAATGTAGGGTAGTCCTCATCCTATTGAACGTTATCTTTCTTATGAATATCAAAAATCAATTCCAAATGTAAAGTAAATAAAAAATTCTTCAAACAAAGACAAAGGTAAGTAAGAAGGACCATGCACGTGTAATTTTTCGGAGTTTGCAGTAATTAACCCTCAATATATATTGTATTATTTTAATTAATTATCGAGAATACTGGAAATTTCTCATAGTGTAAGGTGGTCCTTAACTCCAAATTAAATAAAACAATTAGAGAGAATCGTAGTGAACGTTATTTTTCCTTACGCCATATCTACGTTTTTTAATTAGTAATTTTATTATTGATTACAGGTAGGCGTATGAAAATGTTTATTAATTGAAGAACGTAGAATTTAAAACAATGTTAGTAAGATTTATTTGAAGTTCCAAAAAATAGCTGCATATGTATAAAGTACAAAACAAAATATTTCTGTTATCTTGATATCGAGAATTCTGTGATTTTAAAATTTTCAGTTCCTATAGTGTAGGGTAGTCGCAAATATATTTCCTATGAATATAAATAAAAATAAATTCGAAATGTGAAGTAAATAAGAAATTCTTCCGACAAAGATGAAGTCGTCTAAAAAGGGGCTGCACGGTCAATTTTCGTTATCGGTATTAAACCCTCAACATGTATAGTTGCTATTATTACGAGTATGTATCTAGAATAATGTGATTTTAAAATATCCCATATTTGGATTGGTCCTTATACCCGAATTAGACAAACATTCACAAAGGATTCTGCCGAACGTTATTTCATATATATAAATAAAAATATATTCCAAATGTTAGGTAAACAAGAAATTCTTCGATCAAAGACAAAGGCATCCAAGAAGGATCTGCACGATCATTTTTTGTTATCGGTATTAAACCTTCGATATAATGTAAACAAACTATTCTACAAACTGATAAAAACAGTTCTAAAACTGCACCGCACGTGTTGTTTTTCAAATATTTTATACCTCTTGTAAATTCTCGATAACCAATGTAGAAAAATAAATAAAGGATACTTTCAACAACAAAAAAGGTTCTTATAATGGTTCATAAAAGATTTCTAGCTTAAAAATACCAGAAGTAAAATATTTGGAACCCAGAAGTTTTTTTTGCTACAGTTTCTTCAAAAGTAATGTTTTGTAGTTATCGAACTTAGTTGCAATAATATAATCAACGATTTTCTCTAAATTGGATTTGAATGGAAGAAGAAGATGCTTTATTACACGACTCAAAAGATCTCCAGTTTGTGAATCCTCGAAACTTGATAAATTATCATATTGTTTTTACAAGTTTGTGTTTACCAAGAAAACAATTATAAATTAGAGAAGAATTTTTGAGACTTATATTATTTTGGAGAGACGGTAAAAATATCAGCATTTCCTCAAAATTTGATAATCAATCTTGCCGAATATGTTAGTGAACTATATTCTTTTGGCCAGCTCTGTACAAATTGTAAAACTGTCCTAACCCATAATATTTATTACTTTATTATTTTGTTATCTGTACATTTTGAAAGGGTCTTATTGGAAAAATCCATATCTTTACCTACTACAGCCATAAAAACGAAATCAAGCAATAAAACATCTGGTTCACAGATGTGAGAATATTTTTTTCGAAACGGCTTAATGGACTATAACTGTAGAAGCCTACGACATTTTTTACAAAATATTAATATGAAATATAAACTAATTTATTTAAAACTTTTAACAAAAATGAATTTTGATATTGCCATGTCTTGATACTTGATATCAATAATAAAATAGTTTTTACTTAACAATCTAAAATGAAATCAGACGAAATTTGACGAATAGAAAATTTACATGTCTGCCCGAATTAGTAACAATGTCAAAATTTCATTATTTAAATAATTAAATGCATTGTTTAAAGTTATTGATGTCAACATTGGCAGTCAAAAACAAGTCTAGATATTCACAAGAAATTACAAGAAATATTTTAGGTAGTAAATTTGAAATCAAATAAATAAGACAAAAAATCACTCACCAGTTCACAAATGAGGAAATGACCATCTTGGTAGTAAAGAATGTTCCGGGTATCCTTAATTTTCATAACACAATATTGTTTTAAAACATGAAAAATTCTTTATCCGATTATTGTAAACACACCGGGAATACGAACATCAATCAGTTTCACGAAAATTTTAAAATAAAAACTATTTTCTATCGATATACTGAAAATTTCCAAAGTTTCCAATAAAAATTTTCAACATTAATCACATTTTTAAAACTAGAAATCGAAAGATTTTTTTGTCGTTATTAAACAGATCCGGTATCTCTGTATTTTATTTATCTAATAATAACTATTTTGTACTACAATCGAAATAAGGTGTTTTAATATTAATATCTATATATATTTTTAAATGAAAAAACACATTACAGTTGAAAATATTTGACGTGAACAATAATTGCGTCGACCTACAAAGATGGCCGACATGCTGTCCAGACAGACAAGGATAAACGAACTTTTTGATGGTATATTTTAGATTATCGTTTGTATCATGTTTATAAGTAAATTAATGATTCACACAGTTTCAAATTATTTGAAGAAAATGCTTAATTTTAATTACTTTGAAAATATTAAAAAAATAATAATAAAACCTTAGCATTCCATAAAATGTAATACACTGAAATCGTTCATTTTCCTGGAAATTTTAATTGGACAAATCTCGTTAATTTTTACATAAAGAGAATTATATCTTACCTATATCAATAAGAAAATAGTTTTCACTTCAACATCGAAAACAAAATTACACGAAATTTTACGAATAGAAAATTTAGCATCAAATATGTCTGCCCGAATTTGTAATACTGCCAAAGTTTCATTATCTAAATAATTAATGCATTGTTTAAAGCTTGTGACTTCAACATTCACAGTGCGCAAGTCAAAAACAAGTCTAGACATTCGCAAAGAATTCGAAAGGGGTCAATGAACTGAGAAGATGTAAAGTTTTGATTTATTAAATAATAAGTAATTAAATATTACATAATTATTTTGATATATAATTTCCATATTGAATAAAATAGTGTTTTCAAAGATAAAATAAATAAAGCAATATAAAGCAAGATATATTTTTAATAATATTTCTAAGAAAGTTTTAAATAATTATTGATAATAGATATAATACTCACAATAAAACATGGCATAGATTTAATTATTACAATTCACAATAAATTAATATTATTAAATGACTATATAAGTAGAGGTTATGGGCAGCAAATAATAGTAATTTCCTTTTGGGAATCTGTATACTTTTAATGTTTTACGACATACCTTTGTTTTTCGAATTATTACTTTTATTAGTGATTACAGGTACATGAAAATTTTTATATTAATTAAGGATTGTAGAATTTGAAACAATGTTATTGAAATTTATTCCAAGTTCCAAAATATTAGCTGCGTATGTATAAAGTACAAAACAAATCATTTTTATCTTGATATAGAGAATTCTGTGATTTTAAAACTTCCCATAATGTAGGGTGGTCCTCATCCCCAAATTAGACAAACGATATCAAAAAATATTCTATTAAACAAAAATATTCTATTAAACGTTATTTTTCTCATGAATATCAAAAATAAATTCGAAATGTGGAGTAGATAAGAAATTCTACCAACAAAGATGAAGGCATCTAAAAAGGGGCTGCACAGTCAATTTTCATTATCTGTATTAAACCCTTGATATAATCTAAACAAACTATTCTATAAACAGATGAAAAGAGTTCCTAAACTGCACTGCAGGTTTTGTTTTCCAAATATATTATACCTCTAGTAAATTTTGATAACTAATGTAGAAAAATAAATAAAGGATACTTTCAACAAAAAAAAAGGATGTAATAATGGTCCATAAAATATATCTAAAATAAACATACCAGACTCCATAGTAGTAAACCATTAAAAACATTGAATTCTAAACAATTTACCTACACCTTAATAATTTCTTATAGAATAACCATTGTTTATCTGAACATATGACAGCAAAAATTAGTTTGCTCGGACATTTTGCCGTTTGATTTAGGTACATGCGTGGAAATTAAGAAACAGAGCAATCTCCGAGGATTACTGTCGTTCATCTCTTTTTATACCTGAAATATAATTTCCAATTAAACAAAAAATTCCTTTTTTGTTTCAATACCTGATTTTATTATTAGTTGTTTACAACTAAAAGTTGAAAGAATTTTTGTTATTTAACAGAGGCTCACATTATTTTATTTCTGAAATTACTTTTACCAATTATGATATACAGGGTTTTTCTCAACTATTTGTATTTTACAATATAATATTAGAAAAATATCAATCATATATATGTTTTCTAGTAGTTTTGAAAAAAAATTCCGTCCTTACAAACACATTTTTTGTAAAAACTTTGGAAAGTAGATCATATATATAGGGTGAGTCTTCTGTATTTGATATTCATTTTCGTGGCTATTTAAACATCAATTACGGTTACAATCTAAACTTATCTACAGGACGTCCCAAAAATAGTTAAAGAAACTTCATATACGATCTTAACATCTATATAACACCTAGTTATTAATTCTTATTTTCTTGCATACTATACACAGAGTGTACCAATCTTACGACAACGTTCGGTATATGAGTAATTTTGAAAGATAGCAAAAAATGTTAATATAATATAAAAATATTTTTTATGATCATATTAAATTATCCCGAATTATACATAACTATGATTAACAACTTGTGTATTATAGTGAAATCAGTCTCCTATATACACGGTGGACGAAGAAAGATCCGGTTTTTAATTTTCTTTCTACTTTTAAATACCCTACACACTTTATTTTATAACACAAATTAAATCTTCGTTAAACTAATAGATGTTATAAAGCACATGATAATACAGTACGATACATTTGAATGGAGAAATAAAATAAGAGTTTAAAGTTTCCGGTCACCCTGTACACAAAATAGAAAATAATTACAATTTTACAACGAATCAAGTTCTGTTTTCATTTGTACCAAATACACGGAGATTTATTATTCTAACTATCATAAAACGATTGCCAAATATATGAATATGCAAAAAGAATTTTTCAAAATTCAATGCAACATCAAATAAATTAGAAAATATTGATGAAATTTGAGACATTCAGATACATACTCACCTTTTTTCAATTTAAGAGTTTTCAGCTCAAGTTTTATATTTGTTTTCAAATGGATTACAATTCAAGATGGATCCAGCCGAGACTTCTCAGACTTCATTTACATTGATGGTAACATTGAAGTGTCTTCCATAACTTGATCAATAACTTTAATTTGCCTGAAACAATTGCTCTAGGTCCTTTTGATGTGCTGTTCCAGAATAAACTTTAAACTGCAGAATGATCACTTTCCTAATTTGAATTTAATTAAATAATTTATTTAATACCTGGTAAATTTAATGTTTAACTTGCAACTGCCCCCATCAACGTTTTTTATTATACATTCTATCAAATAATAATGACAAATTTGTAGACACGTTTTGAGTGCAAATCTTCAAATTTTCCATTTAAAAAATATCTTGTTAGTCTGATTTTCAGCATTGCTTTTCCTTCCTGTTACAATATCATGAAAATATAATGAAATTATGTTTACACAGATATGAAAAATATGATTAACATGTACTACTACGAATTTATTGTTAATGATGAATAATACAAGAATTAAAATTATAGTTATAAGTCATAAATGGAACAGAGTTATTGTTATATCCCAATAACAATCCCTAACTCCAAAAATGAACCTAACCTTAATATAATCTTGTTCTATTCGAAAATTAAACATATTTAAGGAGATAGCTCCAAAATATTGAATTCTCACCTGCAAATCTTAATATTTGAAATAATTTCATTTATATTTAGTTTATTATTCAATTGAGGTTAATTAATATTTGACAGATGAACATCTAACCATTATTTTGTTTAAAAAAAATAACTATTTGATGTTTATTAAAAAAGAAGGCTATAAAGCCGATCGAAAAAGAAGAATTGCCTAGTTTAAAAAGTTAATCTCTCTCTGTTTATATTTTCTTTTGTGTAAATCCAAAATAATTACATATTTTGTGATGGATTATACTGTGGAAAATATAATTGATTTAATAACACTGATGATAAAATTAAAGTCAGGAGAATTTCAGTCAAACTAAACGAATAGAAACATGGTAAGGGCAAAAGTTGGATATCAAACAAGTAAACGAGGGAGGAAACACTAATCTGAAAAAAAATGCTTATCAACTAGTGAAAATAATATGAATTAACACGATAATGAAGTGAGTAGCTCGGAATCTATTTTGAAAACAAAAGAGGAACAAAAAATGCAAAGAAAAAAATTGTATGAGTGATAATCCACAAGGAGAGAATGAGATTTCACGAAAATCATTGCTCAAATTCGAAAACAGATGTGATTTTCGGAATCTCCGTGGGAAAATACTTGGTACCACGTGACAAAATTATTCAGAACTAATACAAAATGAAGATAGTCATTAAGAAAATGATCTTTTTTCTCACCAAGACAAATCCTTCCACTCAAGCTGTAATAATATAATCAACGATTTTCTCTAAATTGGATTTGAATAAAAGAAGAAGATGCTTTATTTAACGACTCAAAAGATCCCCAGTTTGTGAATTCTCGAAACGTATGAAACATCCAATCCATAAACTTAAATGTAATTGAAAATGTTTCACTTGTCATACTTTTCTTTTTTCTTAGTTTTTCCAAGTTTAAACAAACTTCGTGTTTAACAAGAAAACAAATATAAATTAGTAAAGGATTCAAATTTTAAGATGTGTTGAGACTTATATTATTTTGGAGAGATGGTGAAAATATCATCATTTCCTCAAAATCTGATAATCAATCCTGCCAAATATGATAGTAAACTATTTTCTTTTGGCCAGCTCTGTACAAATTGTAAAACTATAATATTTATTACTCTATTATTGTGTTATTTGCACATGCCTTGTTCAAAAAATTGATATCTTTACCTACTACAGCCATAAAAACGAGAACCAGCAATAAAACATGTGGTTAACAGATATGAGAATATTTTTTCCAAACGGCTTATTAGACTGGAAGCATAAAGACAAAAACTACAACAATTACCACTTATAACAAAAAATTGTTTTTGCCATTGAAGAAATAAATTGAAACACAAAATTATCGAATTTAATACGACTAAATAAGGAAAATATAAAAAAAACTATTTATTTTCAAAAAATTTTATTTATTGCAAATAGTGAGACAAAGCGGGTTCAAGAATGGGGATTTAAAAAAGGTAACGACGCGCGATGTAACGTAACGCAACTCTTATCATGCGTGACTTCACGAAAGTCATGTTGTCATCCGACGATCCACGTCATACGACGTGACGAAACAATAGAGAATATTTTTTTTTTTAATAAAAAATGTCGAGCCGGGAATCGAACAACCAGTCTTCATGGTCGAATTCAGCGCCTTAACAAACTACACTATTTCGTCTCGACAACTATTGTGCTTAGGTATTTAAGAGACTCTGTAAGATGCCATTTTACAAGTTCAAAAATGCACAGTGTCAAAAACGACTCTCGCCATTGTAAAGGTTCAAAAATGCACATTGCTAAGAAGACATGTGACACGTCGTCGTCAAAAAGACATGCGTGCGGCAGGATTTCGAGTTAATAAATAATTTTGAAGAGAGAATAAAGTGTTTGTATTACAATGTCAAGCAAGAGATGAAGGATGACATAAACAATGTGTATGCTATCACATGTGTAATTTTAACATCAGTATTTATTTTAATATTAAAAATTGTATTGAATATTGTTAAAAGAAAGTTTAAATCTTCTTGTAATATAGACATAAATGAGTATACAATGTGTTTCAATAAAAAACAAATTTTTTAAATATAATTTATTCAAGCAAAAAAAAGTTACAATGGTATCATACTTAAAAACCAGTTTCGTAGTCGTTCTACATTAATTTGGGTACAATTGAAAATTCCATCGGCATGGCAAGCCGAACCTTTTTTGAAACTTTCCATGGAGGTGAACGTTCCATCGAATTTGCAGACATCAACAATGACGGTGGAAATTCCATATTCTTCATATTTCTTTTGTAAAAATTCAGCTTTTTGATTGCCGCGAACGTAAATTTAATCGACATTTATACTTTTCAAAATCTCGTTAAATTTTGAATAATCAACATCCCCACAAGAGTACTTAATTCCATGGATATAACGTTCCAAAAACTTGATTGTTTTTCGATCTTCATTGTTAAGCAAATGAAACGATAATGGTGGCATGAATATGTAGTGTCTATGTTTAAATCCGATTTCGATGGATAGTTCCTTAGGATGAAATGCACCTTCGATAGTGAAGCCTTGAATGTTAATGAATGCTACTCTCATTGTAGTTTATTTGTAACTGTCGCGCGCTGTTTCAGCATCTCACTATTATATGATCGTTTTGATAATTTCCGTTAGCGGGTGATTCTCCAATAAACGATCATGTACAATTATACAATATGCTCTAGTATTTGCCTAGTTTTCTTCCCGATGAAGAAATATACAAATATGATCCGAAAAACGAATCAGTATTTACAGACGATGATGATGAACCTCAAGCGAATGAAGAAACTTTTTCTCCACGAACAGTCAACGAGTACTTTGAGCAATATCCTGAAATAATCCGTCAATGTGTCATAGATTTCTTTAATAAAGATCCGGAAATCGATGATTTGTTTAGTCCAAAGTATAATGTTGACAACGATCAGTGGACTTTGGGAAATATTCGCATCAACTTTGACTTAAAAAACGGAGATATATTAGTAAAAGAAGATGATAAAGGATGGGATAGAATACCAGCTACTCCAGGTCTTTACCAATTACTTTTCTACGGATATCCTACATATACCGAAGATGATTTACCTAGATATAAAACATTATTGGAACGAACGGGGGTTCATTTGAAGAGATATAGAACCCTAAAAGCTTCACAGCGGTGGAAGTATATCAACATTATTAAAAAGTTGTTTATTGCAAGACGTAACACTACCACTAGCATTGTGGGTAAAGGTTTACCTGATCACATTTTCAATTTGTTCGGTTTTTTGTTTTTGATACAGTAAATTACAAAAGCTACTGAAGAGATCTGGCAATTCACTTTGACCTTCATCCATATATTTTCAAACCCATCCACTTTTTCTTCTATGTACAATCTCTCAATCCTTCTTAATATATAACTCAACACCTCCTCGCCTGTAATACTGTAATAATACGGTCACACAGATGAAATGTATAGCCCGGTAGCACAAAAGCATAAGATAATGTAGCATTGCTTAGTCAAGTTTCAGTAACCCCAATAATATCAAAATTATTTATCTCTTCAATATTTACAAAATTGTCTAAACCAATAAAAATAGAGGTCAGATTTTGATAAGCGATTTTAAGTAAACCATTTCTACTCATTGTCATATATCTCCTCTCTTCTTCAACTATTTTACTTCATGTTGCCAGGTTTTACTCTTCTTTCTTTTCTTATGTTTGTTAGTCATCATTTATTCACTTTGTTTTTGTTAAATCAGTTTGAATGTCCACACTATATCAGCTATATTTTGATATGTTCCACTCCCAAACTAGTCTCTTAACATGTTGCTATTCTTGTTAAGTACTCAATATCTTTAACTAGAAGACTGTTTTTTAATATTTCTGTGAATACCTAAGTTTAGCTTCTATATAAAAAAGGATAGTATGGTTTAACGAAAATCATAATTAAAACAAACAAATTAAATCCAATATGTACAAATACAACTTCATATAAAACATCTTATATTGATCATTAACAACAAGTCGATAGCAGAGCTATTTAAGATTAACATTTATATAAAAATAAAAATTGATTCTATGTTCACTTTTATCACCGCGCGCTTGCTTGAAGTACTTTCCTAGATAGTCTCATCAATCCAGATACTGGGTCTCTCCCGAAGTACTTCACTTGTAACTCTTGACCTACTTCAAGACCTAAAGCAGATGGATGACCAATCTGAAAATAATTGAAATACATTAAATGAATAGCACTAAAAATGTTATTGATCAAATAAATTTTTTTTTAAATATATTAACTGAATCCAACTACAAATTAGAGATCAAATAAGAAGCAAAGCTAATAAGAGAAGATCTGAATATTTATAATAATGAACGATTCACTAGATCTAGACGACGATATTGGAGAAACCACTTCGACAGTTTGATGGAAGATCGATGGACTAAATGGGCAAAGGATGAAAAACCAAATTAAAAAAATGGCACGAAAGCTGGGCATTTACGTCTTAAGAAAAAAGAAAGAAGAATAAAATTAACTATCCTCACAATTTTTATTGGGTACAGCTACAGAACATACCAAAAAGAAGGTTAACTTGTATGTAAATCTCGGCAACACAAATTTAGTTCTGCCACCTACCAATCGTGACGCTAATATAGTAAACATATGTCATTACTGTTAATGTCAATATGTCATTCATCATCAATTTCTGAATTCCTGCCACATTTCCTTCAGATTTCGGTACACAGGTAGGTAATATTATCAGAAATGTAAATTATAATTATGATTTCTTGTTAAAATCAGTTTGAACGGAGAATATATGTTTCTTGGCATACAGTCAGATTAATGAAAATTTATTTTACAGCCAGGTAGGGAGCATAGCCCTAGACGACAAAGGATCTTATTGGAAATAACTGAAAAATTATCAGCAACGTGTTCTTTTCTGTAATTTTCCATT
This sequence comes from Diorhabda carinulata, assembly GCF_026250575.1. NCBI lineage: Eukaryota > Metazoa > Arthropoda > Insecta > Coleoptera > Chrysomelidae > Diorhabda > Diorhabda carinulata. The sequence goes on along the minus strand of NC_079460.1, from coordinate 40,444,541 downwards.
GAATTTCCATTTCTAAAAAATTGCTTATAAATTGTAAATCAAATGAGTTACTTGAACACTATTTACAATAGTGTTCAAGTTTATATAAAAAAAATAGTATTGTTACGAACGCGTATCCGCCCTAGAGCCGGTCCTGTCTAGATGAAATGGAATTCTAGAATTAGGCGAATTTACTGACTTTTTATGAACTGATCTTTTTTATATTAGTTTTTACTACAGCAGGCGGTTAATTTACATTGTTTTTTTAAATAATTTCTAGGACGGTCTATTTATTTATTTGTTTTGTTTCTTTATTTTCTAGAACTTTTTAGAATTCTTTAGGGATATATAATGAGTTTGATCAGCTCGGTTTATTTAGTTTATAATAAATAGTTATAGTGAACAGACTGAAATAGAAAGTAATCGAGGAATTTAAATACATTATTCAAGTTAATTAAGTGTAGTGTATAGTGTTTAAATGAATTAAGAATGTAAGAGACAGTGTTCATCAATTCACCCCACAAATAGAAATCGTATAAATAAGAAAAACATTACAGTATTTAGTAAACTTGCGAATCATTCTTTGATCACATAAATAAAACTTTTTACAAAAAATATTTTTCTACTCACTTTTCTTTGGTCTAACTGGGAATTGTGTAACAAAGCAGGTGGCATACCAGGATATAAAGTAACCATCACACCTATATCTCTGATTTCTACAATAGTAGCTTTATAAATCCCTCCAAATTCCAAATCTGGAGCTCTTTCAGTTGTTAATAACTTTTGGATGATCTCTTCTGCTTCATCCATTGCACTTTGACTAGGAGCGAATACTTCAAAAGTCAAATCATCAATTTGAGATACCTGGAAGGTGTTCAAAAGAATTATAAAAACAAATAACCAGTATTGAACACACTGTTTACTTCCACTAGATCAACGCTCAAAATTACACTTATATGAATCATAAAAGACTCAAATGATCAGACAATATAACCGTTCTTAAAGAGTATGTTAAGTTGGTTCCACATATTCTAACATCATACTTACATGTACACCAGTTTCAGCAAATAACTTTTTTAAATTAACTCCACCTATGCCAACAAGTCTAGATCTTTTGTGAGCTTCAACTTCTAATTTTTTAGATACCGGCCAATTATCTTTGGGTTCTGTTCTAAAAATTAACAAGAGTCATTTGAGATCACATGTTAAGCTTAGAACATCTGTTGAATAGAATATACAGAAATGCTTTGAATTTATAAAAAAAGTACCTTGGTTTTTCTATACAACTATGCATGTATTGGAGAATTTTCGTTTTGGCTTCAGCTGCATTTTGTAATGCTTCCATCACTATTTTTAAAGGTAATCCCGGAATTTTTATGTCCGCTTGTAAAGCAGTTATACCCTTTTTATTCCCCGCGATTTTAAAGTCCATATCACCCATATAATCCTCAATACCCTATAAAAATATAATAAGTGCCAGTATAGGGTTGAGTAGTTGAGACAGCTAATTATGTCATATATTTAAGGATAAATAAAGTGAATAACCAAATTATTGAGCTAAAAGAGAGTAACAACGGAAGTGTACATCTACCAATCCTTCCATAGCCATAAGAAGATATATGAAGGTAGAAATATATTCTCAAGAAACCGATACCTTGAGAAATTGGGGGGGGGGGGGGTTTAAAGTGCCCAAACAATCTTGACAATATGTAAAATTGCTTTTTTTGATTGAATAAATAAACTGAATCGATCCATTTTTTCATGATTTAGTGATTTTTTGTCCTCAAACAATGATGAAATTCAAAGTAACTTGAATACATGATTTAGGAGATAAAGGGTGTCAGTTTTGACAAATCAATAAGCAGGATCTAAGACTTTGTAGAAAAATTCTTCCCAAATCAACAGATAATACGTTTTTAAGGAACACATTATGAATAATTTAACATGTCTTACAAGAATATCTGTTAAAATTCTGTAGTCTTCAATGGTGTTTGTTTTTAGATGATATTTAGTAACAAGACCTATGGCTACCCCTGCTACAGGAGTGGATATTGGTACACCTGCATCCATAAGAGCCAAACTTCCACCACAAACAGTTGCCATTGAACTTGAACCTAACAAAATGAAAATAATATACTGTAGAAAAATTTTTTAAAATATGAAATAGAACAGTTACCATTTGATTCCAAAACTTCTGAAGTCAGTCTTATTGTAAAAGGAAAATCTGATGGAACCACTGGATTTAAAGCTTTTTCAGCTAAGGCACCATGCCCCATCTCCCTCCGACCTATTGGACCAATTTTTCCCGTTTCTTTGGTGGCAAAAGGAGGAAATTCATAATGTAAGAAAAAGTTTTTTTCTTTAATTCCACTGAAATAATTAAATTGCATTACCAATTCACTATATGAACAATCTATTCATTTTACCTAGCCAACATACTAAGAGGGTCCAGTTTTAGTGCACTATCATGTGAGTCTAATGTTACAGTGCAAAAAACTTGTGTTTGCCCTCTTTGAAATACAGCAGATCCATGCAGCGGTTTATACATGTTAACTTTACAAGAAATATCTCTCAATTGATTGTAATCTCTACCATCGCACCTTTTTTCCTGTTGAAATATCAAATCTCTAAACACTTGTTTAACCATCTTATTATAGTATTCATTAACCAAAGTGAGATCAATGTCATGGAAACTAGATTTAATTTTATCCATGACATCTGTTCTTATTTCACTCAATGCATTATCTCGACCAAGTTTATCATAAGTGTAATTTTGAAATATTTCTTTGACCCGCATCTCTGAAAGAGTTCGCAATGCCTCAGCTATCTCTTCAGACAATTCTACTGAAGACACATCTACATCTCGTTTTGGTTTTCCACATAGTTTTTGAAGTGTTTCTATGTGTGTGATGATAATCTGTATTTCCTTTGTGGCAGCTTTGATAGCTTTCTGCAAATCTTGTAGCAAAACCATATCTATGAAAAAGTGAAGTGATTAACTGACTGAAGCCATATTTCATAACATCTAAAAATCAAGCGCAGTTTCTTCTAAGATTGGGTAGGTCATGAATTAAAATAAAAAAAAGTAAAACTGAGATCAGAACTTTTTATAAGTGACAGTTGCCTTCCTTTAATTCACACTTCACTCAAACTGTACCAAAGCTTTGATGCTCTCTTAAAATTTTTTCAGATAGTAAGATAGTTTGGAGAGGAGGCGGTCATGACCCCCTTTGAAACTGCGCCTGCTAAAAATGTACATCCATCATACCTGCATTGCCTTCCAACATGACAACTAAATGTTTTCTCATTGCAGATACAACTAAATTCAATGAAGATTCTTGTAGTTCCCTTCTTGTAGGATTTATTACCAACTCATTGTTGATTAAACCCACTCTTACAGCCCCTATGGGGCCTTTCCATGGAATATCACTTATAGATAAAGCTGCAGATGCTGCATTAATAGCTAATATATCAGGGCTATTGATGCCATCTACGGCAAGCATATTACACACAACTTGAGTGTCATAATTATAATTTTCTGGAAACAGTGGTCTCAAACTTCTATCAATTAATCTAGAGGTGAGTATTTCTTTTTCAGTTGGTCCTAGTTCTCTACGAAAATAGTTGGTAGGAATTCTACCTGCTGCAGCAGATTTTTGTCTGTAATCAACAACAAGCGGCAAAAAACCGCTGGCTGTTGGTTTTGGTTTAGAAACTATCGTAACCATAACTGATGTGTCTCCTAAGCTTGCCACTGCACAACCATCCGCCAATCGGGCATATTGACCGGTTGATATAGTTATGTTGCGGCTAAAAATTTTTCGACTTATATCTACTTTTTATTTAAAACTTTACTTACCCATTTGAACACGGTATATTTACTTCTCCAACATTTACTTTTTGGCTATAAAAACGTATTGTTCTTAGAATATTGAGACGTTTTAATTTAAAGCTCCAAAGAATCATGATTATAATTTAAACTTCCCTACCATTATCTTAAGTATAACCTCAATTATTCTTAACCATATAGGTCGCTATAATTCAGATTTGATAAGGGTGACTATAAACACCTATAAATTAGAAGAGGCTAGCAATATAATTCTTATTATATGTAAGTTCTAATGATTTCTGTTAATTTATTTTATCAATATGATGTAAACGTAAATATCTGTACGGCATAAATATTTAAATAAACCTTTAGATATGTGGATTCTAAATTTAAATAAATTCCTTGGGTATTTAAGAGCTACCAACACATTGTTGGCTGATTGTGACTGGAGTGGAATGTCATCAAAAACGTCATCTCAAAAATGTCAAAATTTAACCTGAAATGGATGTTCGAAGGTCGACCTCAAATTTGTTCACTGATAGTTTGAAGTATTTTTGTGTTTTTATAATTACTTATCAGAAATTTAAAAAAATAAGACATCGCGTTTGATAGCAAGTTGTTTTTTTCAATTTTTCTTTATAAATTTTGATAGTTTTGAGTCGTGATTCACCTCTAGTTAAAATTGTACATCGGCCACACGTGAGGTAGTGATTTTAAGGTTCAGTGTAAAATTGCAATATGGAATCGTGGGGTAAGAAACATTCACTTTTTAATTTTTTTTTTCAAAAATAGGTGATAAACTTTTTGCCCTTATAGATGAAGATACTTTTGAACCAACTGTCCCTAGCGTTGTTCCAGTAGCCTCTAATAAGTGGGAAGGCGAAGATGAAGAAGAAGATGTTAAGGTATTTATTCAAGAATTTAGATTATTCACTTTATTTATATTGATAGTAATCATGGAATTTTAAATTTATAAATTTCTATCAACAGGCATTTATATGAGATTTTAAGTTAAATTATGTAAATGTTAGGTAATTTATCTAGGAGTTAAAATTAGAATTAACTGAATTTCTAAGAAGTGAAAAGAAAATTGAAATTAACTACACAGACTATTTAAACTGATTATTAAAATACAATATCTTGTAGGAGAGCTGGGAGGATGAAGATGAAGAAAAGAAAGAAGAAATAAAGGTTGAGACAGAGCCCAAGAAACCCAAAAAGAAACCTTTAGCTGAAAAAATTGCTGAAAAAGAGGTATAGCAACTAATTTTTTGTGTATTGACCTCATAGGAGTGCTGAATGAATACTTGTAATTTGTGATTATAAAAATTTCCTCAAATATATAATATTTTGCAGAGATTGAAGAGAGAGGAGATGGAAAGGAGACTTAGAGAGGAGGCAGAAGAAGATATATCTCCTGAAGAAAAACTTAGGCGTCAACAAGAATCTGATTTGAAATTAGCTTTAGAAACCACTTTTGGTGGCAATAAAAGTAATGAAGTTATATCTGATATTTCTTTACCCAGCTCAACCGAGGAATTTGAGGCATTCACAGATACTCTATCTAAAAAACTCACCCCGTTATCAAAAAGCACAGAATATCCCACATTCGTAGAAAATTTGACTAGAAATTTATGTGCCACAAGTAAGGAAATCTAAATAATTATGTTAAATAATTCTATAGCTGTAATAGTATGTTTTCTCTAACTAGTCTCATATTTATGTTTTAGTGTCTTCATTGGATATTAAAAAAGTTAAAAACTCTTTAGATAACTTATTTTTGGAAAAGCAAAAAATTGAGAAAGGAGACAAGGCCAAAAAGAACAAAGGAAAGGGCAAGGCGAAATTACACATTGAAGGTGACAATGTATGTATCAAGGTGCAGGTCTTGACTGTTTTGTGCTCTCCTGAACAACTCCACGTTGCCCTATTTTATAAGTGTCTTTTCCATCCCACCCCAATGAACTTAACAAACTCCTAACTCCAGTGACAGTGTGTTCGTTTGATTTTTTCTTATCTGTTGATATCTCAAATGGAAACTTGATGATCCACGTGTTATTGTTTCTTCTGGCAAGATATTTATATACAGGATGTTCTTTAGAGGCAGTTAAAGTGTTATTCAAATTAGAATCTGGTACTTGTCTAACTTGGAAACTCTAAAACTGTTGGTGATATTTATATTTAACACACCATTAATTATCACTACACCAATAATTACACTGATTGTTCAAGTCTTCTGTAGGTTCATATCAGGCTTGAAGGACCAGATAGTGTAATTGTGAGTGTTGGTCTAATGGTAGCAAATGTGTGTTCAATATTTTCAAGTTGAGTATTTGTATCCTAATTAAGTTTTTTTTTTACAGCAACTTTCTCAACTATCTGCTTATGTAGACGATTATAATGAATACGACGATTTCATGTAGCAACAAAAAATTCGGATATCTCTTTATACTATTTTAATATTTTTTAAATATAAATTATTCATATTGTAACAAATACTTCTAACTTGATGAACGCATTTTATCAATTATACAATATAATATTCATTTTTTATGTACATATTATATGTATATACTAAACTTACTGGTTTTAAATTGGCACAAATAAAAATAATTCATACATTTTTTGTGTTGTTATTTTTATATGCATAATAAACTATGATGGTAAAGGTAAGTTGAGAGGAAGAAAACACCTTAAATCTTCTATGTTCGCTTTATTACAATCACTTTCCCACATTTGACCATTCATCTCTAATTGGTAACTTTGTCAAAACGATTAAACACTACAGTTTTTTTTCAGTCTATATTATTTCTTCAAAAAGTAAATGTGTGCTCAGTCCACCATTACACTGGCTTAAGTAACTACATGGTGTCCCATAAAGAACTGACACAGAGCAAAAGCGTATAAGGGGTCCAAAATATGACAATTGGGAGAAAATTTACCTCTTTACCAAGTTGTATCTTTAAGAATTTATAAGACCTCAAAGTTGGGATATAAATTTGAGTAGGCTATAGTATAGGGCGGCAGATTTCAAGAGGTGCTCCATTTTTTTTTGTTTACACTGATAAGAAAAGTTTAAATTTTTACAGAAATGAAAGTAATTTAATAAAAATTAAATATAGTAGTATTATATGCAGTAATTATACTAAATACTTAAACGTCTCTACATAGACAATTTTGAAATACTTTGTAAAATATAATAAAGGATCATGAATATTCAGAATATTGCTACAGCGATCTGATATAATTGAAAATTAGTTATTTTTTTATTATATTTAGTTAAAATTTTCACAGATAATAATATAATTACTATATCTCCTAACTCCTTAAACATTATTAAATTTACTTACCCAGTCCAATCATTATTCAATATTGATGGTCTATTTAGCTAATCAAAAATTCAATTTCATAAATTTTTTTATTTATTTGTGAAAAGTACCGGTGTAAATTGTTTAATTTTTTTATTTTAAATATAAAACAGGAAAATAATCAAGGATCTTATACAAAACCTTAGTTCTAAAATTATAAAATTAGAATTTTCTTGATAAGAAAAGTAATTTAAATAATTGTGGACTAAGACATCGAATTCATCGGTCAGTAGAGGCGGAAAATCTGTAAATCCCCCACTGCGTACAGGGTAATCAAAAACTTTTAGGAATGGCATAGTCGATAAGAACTGACGCAGAGCAGACGCGTATAGGAGAATCCCTAAGTTGACGATTGTGGGCAATTTACCTCTTTACCAAGTTGTATCCCTGAGGAGTTGCAGGGCCTCAAAGTTGGGACAAAAATTTAAAAAAAAAATTAGTTCTTTGTAACTCTTCAACTTAACATTACCAAATTTGGTACACTTTATTAGACTGTTAAAGGCATTAGGTAATGGTAAATAGAAGGTGATAGAACCATTATAGAGGTGACCTAACCTTGTTATTTCACTTAAATCTTTTATCTGTCAGTTGATTCAGAAAAAATTATTTTCATAGAATGGATAATAGACAATCATAAATCACAAAATATATATACGATCGTTAAGACTTTGTTGTTGGAAAGTGATCCCTAACCTGCCCCGACAATGGCGGTGACTACGTCTTTACATCATGATCCTAACATTCTCAATACTCAATTACACAAAATTTTGTATATCGATTCCCAACTACCAAATAACTATTTATAAGACCCAACTTTTTAATACCTCATTTTCTACAATGATGGTTGTAGAGCCGTCAAGTATGAAATTGAAAAGATAAGTAAGAAGATAGTGACATAACCTATGGAAATAATCATAATTCTATTACAGACTCCATTATTTTATCTTGTTTTCAAATAAATAATATCTTTTAAAGGACTTAAAAAAAACAATAAAATTAACGTTTAAATAACTGCTGACCTTGTTCTTGTAATTTTGTCAAGCATATCCGTGTATATATTAGTTTATGAAGCATATCGACGTTTTTTATACACATGGTCTTGATAACGAAAATTCTATCACAGTTTATTCCGGTAAAATATTATTCAATTGTTTCAGTTCAAACTCTACATTTTTATGTTAAAGATGTCAGCTCAAAGTAGTCCACTTATATTAAGAATTTTGGCTTCCTCAGTCACCACAGCTGTAAAAGCTGGCAGTATTATTAAAGATGTAATGGAAAAAGGAGAACTCAAAGTGGTTCATAAGGTATATTCAGTTTTGATTTCATTCATAAGGATTACAATTGAAATTTTAGGGTATGAGTAAAAATGACGTTCAAACTGAAGCCGACAGATCAGCTCAAAGATGTATAATTACATCTCTTTCAAAAAAGTTTCCTAATATTACTATAATTGGAGAAGAGGGAACTTTGGAAAATGAAAATGATGTTAGTATTAATAATTCATATTTTTAATTATTGATTTAAATTGAAGAATGTTTTAGATACCCAATGATTGGATAGTAACAGAAAGTGATGAGTCAATATTGAAATCTACTTGTCCTGAAAATTTTGCTAATGTTAAACCAGAAGATGTAGTTGTTTGGGTGGATCCGTTGGATGGTACATCAGAATATACAGAGGTAAGCTTTATTTGAATTGGCAATTGAATAATAGAATGTATTTTAAAAAATGATTATAGGGGCTGCTAGATCATGTGACTGTCTTAATAGGTATAGCAGTCGGGGGTAGGGCTGTAGGAGGCATAATCCACCAACCTTATTATGACTATAAAAAAGTTAAGAATGGCACAGGCAGAACTTTTTGGGGATTAGTTGGACTTGGTGTAGGAGGATTTGAAGCTGTTAAACCACCTTCTGATAAATTCATAATTACAACTTCAAGGTACACATTTTAGAAATTGAAAATTTTGGTACTTAATTGAATTTTTTATTGCTTTTAGATCACATCGAGATGGGAAAGTGAATGATGCTTTGAAAGCTTTAAACCCAGATGATATTATTAGTGTAGGAGGGGCAGGCCACAAGGTAATTTGTAACTTTACTATATCAACCACAACGGTTAAATTATAATTTCATAACAGGTTATAGTGGTATTAGAAGGAAGAGCTCATGCATATGTTTATGCAAGTAAAGGATGTAAGAAATGGGACACCTGTGCTCCAGAAGCTGTTCTAGAAGCATCTGGAGGAAAACTAACAGATATACATGGAAAACATTATGATTATTCCAAAGATGCGCCTTTCCCAGACGACCAAGGAATATTTGCAACTGCGAATGGGGTTGATCATAATGCTCTAATAGCAAAACTCCCTCAAGCAATCCGTGATGCATTCCCTTATTAGAATAAAATTATTCATGCACATGTAAAAATTTGTTTTTAACTTTTTAACAAATTCTATTTGTAAAATAAATTGTATAAAAATTAAAGTGTTGTGGAAAATTTACAATTAAATAGATAGATATGCAAAATATTGAAAAGTTTTTTCTTTCTTCAATTTCTTTTTTAATCTCAAAGAAAACTCATGGTTTCTTAATATTGCTGTAATTTCAAATGTGAAGAGGTACAAATTAAATAGTTTAATAGACAAACAATCATAGTTACACTGTCAAGTCTTCAATAGGTCTTGGGTTCATTCAGTACCAAAGATGAGACAATTGGTTCATTCTTTTTTGTTGACCTTTCATGTTTAGGTGTACACAATACACTAACTGGTCATTTAGGCTGGGTATGAACTAGAGAGCTTGAAATCAGCAGTGCCAGTATATATGTATTGCTTATCAAATGTTCTGGGACTCATTTATTTCAATAACCCAATAAAGAATAATGAACGAATTGTATGGTCTTTCGAGCCGGAAACAAACAAATGACCTATAGTAGACTTATTGAGGTAAAAAGTATATCAACAGCTTTTCCAGAAATTTCATATTCAGTTCAATCTGTGAGAAAAATAATATCAGCTTACAACAATTGATTGGCATAGGTTGTTATGGTAAGGATAGAAGCTTATGTATAAGTTTTTATTAAAAGATGTTATCAAAGATTTTGAAAACATGTCCCGTAAATGCGTATTCTTGTTTCATTGGATTATTGTATGAAATGAATAAACGTTTTTGATTCGAATTATTTTATTTAATATAAAGGTTATATTGCACTATTGTATAACACTGGATATATTTCTTTTCACGAATCCAATAACAGTTTCAGAAAACTAGAAGTGTTGTAGTATATGACAATTAATTATTAAATTTAGCCACCCTGTATATTATAGATTATAATACAAATTTCGTGTTAGTGATATTTTAAAGAGTCTTCCTTGTATCTACAGGGTGATCCGGGACTTGATGCAAAAAATTCGGGACTGGGTAGATGACGTGAAAATCAGAACTTGTATATATTTTTTTCTAAATTATGCGTTTGAACCTTATTAATTTTTTATGGACACCCTGTATAATAATAATGTAGTAGTCCAACAGTTTGAAATAAATACGAAAAAGAAAATATTAGAAAAAATTCTAGTGAGGAATAACCTTATCCAATCATATATCTAATATATATATATGAAGGGAATATCAAATAAAACCAGAAATTATTACTGAAAGTGCTCTTCTTCGTTTCAAATTTGAATTGTAATCAGAAGAATCTAACCTTTATTCTTTTTTTTATATGTCAACTAACATCATGCTGAATGTTAGAGGTTAGGTTAATCAAAATAATACTTCATAATGTCCCGGATATTTGGTAACGAACAATCTAGTTCAGACGAAAATGATGATTTTCAAACAAATAATGACTACGCCAAAAATTACGATACATGGAGGAAAAATGAAGAATTACATAAATGTAAGTTTTCTCCTGAGACATTATCACATTTTTAATCAAATCAATTTTCAGTGAAAACGAAGTATGGCGAAGACGTATTAGATAAAATAGAGGAATCATCTAGTTCTTCAGATGATGAAGAAGGTATACATATAACAGAAGATGTTGAAAAAGATTTTTTTAAAACACTGGCTTGTTTAAAAAATAAAGATCCAAGTATATATAAAACTGATGTTAATTTTTTTGGAGAATATGAAGCAAATGTTAAAAAGAAAAAGAAAGAAAAGCCAGTCTTTTTGAAGGATTATGAAAGGAATTTGATTCTCGAGAAAGGGGGATTGTTAAGTGATGAAGATGATACTCAAGATACTCCAAAGAATGAGATCTATAATAAATCATATATAAATGTACCCACTATTTTTTGTGGGTCCTTTACTTATAACGAAGAACAAAAAAACATAAAAGATAATTTCAAAAAAATTCTTGAAGAAAATGATGATGATAATGATGAAAACTGGGGTGGAATATTTAAAGAGAGAAAGAAAACTAAAGAAGAGGTAGAGAAGGAAGAAAGTGATTATAAACTGTGGTTGGCTGGCCATAAAACTAAATTAGATGATACAACACTTGTGAACGAGTTAAAGCCTTTAAAAGAATATTGGAATAATCCTGATTTGGATGAAGGGGAGAAATTTTTGAGGGATTATATTCTAAATAAGAAGTAAGTCTGTAAATACACTAAATGTAACTTAAGAATGAATTATAGAGGTTATTTAGTAGAACTATATTTTTCTTTACTTTTAGATATTTAGAAAAAGAGGATGATGATTATATTCCAACATATGAAGAAGTTGTACATGATTCTGATAAAGATTTGAGTAATGATGAAGAAAATATAGAAAAACAGGAAGAATTTGAACACAAATATAATTTTAGATTTGAAGAACCAGATCAGGAATTTGTAATATACTGCCTCATGTTTTTTATTATTATTGATCATGTTTTTTTTAGATTAAAAGATATCCTAGGACAATGGAAAATTCACTGCGAAGAACTGATAATAGGAGAAAGATAAAGAGGCAAGAAATTAAAGAAAGAAAGAAAAAAGAAAAAGAGGAGAAGGTACAAGAAGTAAAAAAATTACAAGAATTGAAACTAAAAGAAATTGAACAAAAATTAGAACAGCTTAAGGAAATAACAGGGAATGCAAATTTGGGGTTTGCAAATGAGGATATTGAAGGGGATTTTGATCCTGACGAATATGACAGGAAAATGCAAGAGTTATTCAATGATGAATTTTACACTGCACCTGAAGATGATCAAAAACCTGAATTTCCAGATCTTGATGAAGAACTTGAAATTGGTAAATATTATTTTCCTTTAAGAGATTTATTTTCAATTATAATAATCAGTTTTTTAATCATCCCCATTATGTACTTTCTTAAAACTATCTTTGTTTTAGAAAATTGGGAACGTTACAATAGTAACCCTTCAAAGGAATCACAACCACATTGTGAAGATGAAGATTTCAATGTAAGAACAACTGAAGGTATTTTTTCAAGTCACTAACATTCTTTCTTACAGATGGATTGTGATTATGATCCAAGTGCACCTAAAAATAAAGATGAGTCAACTCAAGGCAAGAAAAAACGAAGAAAGAAATCCAAGTTTGCAACAGCTGTTGCAAAACCAAAACCTAAATTTGATCCAAATGATAAAAAATTTGAAAAGTATTTTGAGGAATATTATAAACTAGATTTTGAAGACATAATTGGAGATATTCCCTGCAGATTCAAGTACAGGAAAGTTATACCAAATGATTTTGGATTAACAACTGAAGAGGTGAGTGATAATGTTTATAATACTGTTACAAAGCTCTTGCTCCTTACTGTTTATAATTCTGTTATGTGATGAGGCCAACAAAACTCATGTGAGCCCAGAGGAAAACACTTGTACATGTTTCAATTTGCATGTTGACTGTATATGTGTCTCTAATCACTGAACATTAAGGATCTATATCAGTCTATACTATTAATTCAACTTTTGAGGATTTATGTCAATTTTTATACATTCATCTAGTGTAACATTTGACACTTTCATTTCAACACTCTTGGTATAGTTATATTAATTTTTCTTTTAATTAAATTTTATTTGGAATAACCTAATTGAAAATACAGAGTACAGGGACCCTTGAAATTTGGATGTGCACTTGCCTAAGCGTATTCTCTTCCTCGATATAATTGGTTTTACACTATCACTGTTATCTCACTAATATAATAAATCACGAAGTTTGAAATTATGCCATTCTTCAATTTTGCCTTGTTTTGCAGGTGTCACCAATTGTGTTGTGAAATTTATTCATTATTTCTGTTTTTGTATTACAATTAAACTTATTTTATTTTCAACAGATACTATTGGCAAATGAAAGAGAACTCAACAAATGGTGTTCTTTAAAAAAAGCCGTCCAAATACGACCTGATGATGTGGAAAGATATGAGCAGATAGCTTACAAAAAGAAAGGTCAAAATATTAATTTGAAAATGAAGATACTGCCCAGTCTCTTTACAAATAGAAAAGAAAATGAAATTACTGATGACAATGTTGGTCCTGATAAGAAAAATGAGGTAGTTCAGTCTGATAATGAAAGAGAAGACACTAAAAATAATAATACAACAGCAGGAAAGAAAAAGAAGGGAAACAAGAAAAAACAAAAAACTACTACAACTATTGCAGATAATGGTGTTTGTAGTCACACCAGTGAAGGAAGTAGCATAGTAGAATGTAAAATTGACAAAGAGCCTGAGAATGAGAAAATTAAAAGAAAGAACAAGGTATCCGTTACAAATGTTACTGAGAATGGTGTAAATCAGACTAATAGCATAGAAACGAATAAAGAAGGAAACATAGAAGAAAGTAAAATGTCTAAAGGAAAGCTCAATAATGAAAATAAAAATAAGAAGAAAAACAAAACTAAGAAAAAGAAGATGGAAGAAAGAATTACCAAAGTGACAGAAGATGAAGACTCTAAAGTATACAAAAGTTATGATGTAGGTAGCAAAAAGAGGAATTTAAGTGGAAACCATCAGGAAGAGAATAAGAGAAAGAAACGAAAATTTTCTAAAGAAAAAGATAAAAGTATAAACATAACAGATGCTAGATTATCAGCGTATGGAGTGAATCCCAAGAAATTTAAAAATAAACTCAAATATAACAAATGAAAGAAATATAGTTTTATATCTTTATTTAAAAAAAATGTCCTGGTGCATAAGAAATTGAATAAATAAAATTATTTATCAACTTATTTTGCTTAAATTAACAAACAAATACATTTATAAATTATATACATTTGAATGGAAAACTCATACAGATGTTTCATCATCAGCAGAAGCTAAAATGGACAGTGAAGTTGGCCTGGAATCTATATGTTCTGATACACTTAATATTTCATCTTCAGCAGCATAATGTGAGTGTATATTTCTGGTTCTGTCAGTCAAATGCCTCCTCTGAGGGGTACGATTTGGTGAAGACTTTCTACTTGTATTGTAGGATTTTAGAAGCTTGGCCCTGAAAATATTTCATTTTTTAATATGTCCTTATTAATATTACGGAACTCACGCGTCCAGTAGTTTTAATAAAAGTCTGTTATATTGCTGATACTCTTCATCTCCAAAATGATTAGGGTCATGCCTTGCATGCTCGTACATATCACAAAATTCATGTATTAATCTTTGTCCACTTCCATCTAATGGAGCTGCTAAAGTTGTGAGGAGGTATGCTCTCAAATTCTCACTAGGATGTCGAAAAAGACAATTATCTTGCTTTGTAATTTCATTTTCTATAAAGAAATTGTTTCTGATATATTTAGTTTATATCACAGATTAAAATGTAGAGTCCTTTGTACACTTCTGTTCACTGAAAAAGCATACACTTACATTTTGCTAGTGTAAATGAGTTCCTACCTAATGTCACTGTTATTGTCAGTGACAGATAATTCGATAATTAATTTGAGTTCAGTTGAAGTAAAAATATATTTAGTGTCTCCTCAGTTAACTGAAATTTAGACTGGCAACTCATCTTGGTCTTAAAAAGAAGCGATGGGATCTCAGGATCTCAGGAAGAAAAATTTCAAATCACGATTAAGTTTTTAAGAGAGCATCCATTTGAATCAGCTGCTCGTGCTGCGTATCCAAAAAACTTTCCCGTCTTACGGCATGTAGACGAATTAAAGCTTCAGATTTGAAAAACTATGCAAGTGCTAGGGAAGTGTTGCTTTCAAATGAGTGAAAGTAATCCAGAGTTGTGTTTGCACTTAATTATGTTTATCATGATATCGATTTTTGGAAACAAATTGTCTTTACAGATGAAAAAGCGTTTAATATCACCAAATTCAAGAGTAATATGTTGACAGAAGTAATAAGTCAGTCTGGTAAATGTTTGGGTTTGGATGAATGTTAAAATGGGCCTCGCCTTTGATTGAGAAATAAATAAATATCTTTATTTAGCACTTGGCTACTTATAACTAAATTAGAAATATTACAAAATCAACTTTGATTGCGCAAATACGAAAACAGCCGTTTACTAAATTTATATACATTTGGTATATATACAATTTATAGCTAACCCCACCACCATACATTTTGTTTTTGAGGAGTTTAATCTATTCTGACACAACCATTTATACAATATCTTAAGTTCATCATTTAAAATATTTACAAATTCTAAGTAGTTTTGCCCAGACACTGATATATATGAAGATCATTAATATATATTATAAATAAAAGTGGTCCCAGGACACTCCCCTGGTGTACCTCCAACACACTTTTCTTCTTTTGAGATACCCTGCCTGATATTTTCGTTTCATGAAATCTTTTTTCTACATAGTTATTAATCCAACTTAAAGCATATTTATTCACACCATAGTGTTCCAGTTTTCTTATAAGAATTCGACGGTCAATTGCCTCAAAGGCAAGCTGAAGGTCGACAAAAACAGCAATCACTAAATCACCAATGTTTATTTTTTCTCGCCAATTTGCACAGACGTACAGAATCGCTGACTTACATGAATGCTGACTTCTAAAACCTGACTGTCCCATAAACAACAAGTTACTTTTTTCAAAATACTCCCTAAGTTGATTACAGATTATGGTTTCAATGATCTTATCTACAGTTGATAAAAGATTAATAGGCCTAAACTCTGAAGGTTTCTTTGGTTTATTTATTTTTGGGATAGGTGTTATCACACTAGTTTTTAGGTCACGTGGTATTTTTCCGGTGGTGATTGAGGCATTAATCAAGTATAGAAGGGGATATCCAATTACACAGAATAATTGCTTTACTAGTTTAATATTCAAGCTGTCATTCAAGAAGAAGGTAAGCTGAGACGACCGTGGTCCAATGATGCCATGCAAAAAAAAGAAGCTCACAGAGGCACCACCTGACTCTGAAGCAGTTGAGCAAGATCAGTCTCAAACGTCACGGGTCAGCTGACCGACACCAACTTGATTCTCAGATGCATTTCTTTTTTCCATAGCCACTCGTAAATTTTGTATTTATACTTTTTTTAAATTAATCTTATACTCATTTTACGGAGTTGAAGGGGAAAGCAAGATTCTGCTTTTAATTTGAATCTTTATTAAAATTATTTCGAATTTGAATTTTAGTTTTTCATCATATGTTTTGAAAATTTACTTACTGTATTTCGTTAACAATTTTCTATGTATTTCTTCCAAAAACCTATCATTAAGTTTCTTAATTGAACAATTCAATTTTTTAATATTAAAAATATGTATATGTTACATACGAGGGCATAAGAATTTTAGAAGGGCTTGGGTGGGACATAGCACAAAAAAGATTGGGAAACACTGGTTTAAATAGTAACGATTTACCCGAGTCGGTTGGACTTTAACAGTAATACTTACCTGATAACACTTAATATTAGTAAACATGGCAACAAATGTTAAATAAATTTACATGACTAAAAAATTGTAAAAATTTGTCCAGAGACTTGTATGCTATTTCAATGAACAGTGTACAGTATACCTAATGAACATACTATTTTCTACCACTACAACAACACAACTGCATTTGCTGGTCCTTTGAGGCTTCCATAGGCCACTGGTCCATATTTAGTTAAAAAAAACCAAAGAGTGTAATTATAAGAGGAAGGGTATGAATAACTCCACTTCATACACATTTATTTTCCTAAAGGGTCTAAGTGTGACTATGAAAATATTGACTGAGCCTGTTGAATAGAATAAAATATCTTCATTTTACTAACAATTTTAATGCTATGTAACAACCCCCATTCCAACTAATGATGTAAACATTAGACATACATCTACATTTCTTCTTAGTCTTAAGAGTGAGTATTTACTAAATAAAAACTTACAAAAAGTGTAAAATTATCCAGTTATCACAAACTTACCTAATATTTTAATGTCATCCACTGCTTTCAATCTGTAATAATGAGCAGGAATTTGTTGCCCGGGACATACAATATATCTTGGATCAGATTTTGTTATTAACTGTGGTTCACATTCAATTTTTCTAATTGAATCAATCCTTCTTTCAATTTCTCTTTTTAATACCTTTGAAGCATCATGACCAATAAGTATGTGCGGTCCTCTCCTAGATCTCAGTGCGAATCGCATTATTTGTCTTTTTGCAAATATAAAGAGCAACAAAAACGTAAGGACACCCATTCCTATAATTATTACAACAGTAACTCCTGATAGTTCCTCGGACATATTTTTAGATCTCGTCAATTTCTCTGCCACTACATCCATATTTGAATTACTTAATAGAATGCATATTTTGATTTATACTCATAAAGTGACAGGTTATAAAATAAATCTTATAAGAAATTATTGAATCTTTTAAAAAATAAATATTGACATTTGAATTTCTTCATAAACATAACTGAGTTATATCTTCTTCTTTTTCCGTATTTGACTACACTGTCAAATTAAGAATAAGAAGAAAATGATAATTTTCCGCCATTTTTGTGTTTAGCGTGCTCAATTTTTATTTTATTAATGAAAACTTTGCCGTATTATACTAAAATGAAATAGTGATAGATTGGAATGTATTGGTGTATTCTTTAGTTTTTCCGAACAAAATATGGCGGTAGGAACATCAAAAGTTATACAAGTGACAAACATAGCTCCCCAAGCCACCAAGGATCAAATGCAAATACTGTTTGGTTATTTGGGAAAAATAGAAGATATTCGATTATATCCTACAATAAGAGATGTTTCTTGTCCAGTTCAATCTCGAATTTGTTACATCAAGTTCGTAGATAGTAGTACAGTTGGAATAGCTCAGCATATGACTAATACTGTCTTCATTGATAGAGCTCTTATAGTGATTCCAATTTCAAGCGGAGATATTCCTGATGAGTATTATGCTCTGGAAATGACAAAAAATGCTACTATAGTACCAGGTCTAACTCCAGCTGATCCTCAATTACCTGCACATGTTGTAAACAGTACTCATAAATCTGGAGATGAACAAGTTATAATAACAGTCGATCCTAATTTACAGGCATTTGGATTACCACCTTATCCACCTTTACCTGCTACTTATGATACAGTGAAGATAGAAGAAACACGAAGAACAGTTCTTATGTTGAATTATAATTCTTCCATGAGTCATGATGATATTATCAATTTCTTTAGTCGTGCAGGTGAGGTGAAGTACTTAAGATTATGTAAAAGTGAAAATGAATCTGATGATAGTACCAAAGTGCTTGTTGAGTTTTCTGATCAACCTAGTGTAATTAATGCTCTCAAACTTAATGGAACAGAATTAAAAGGTCAAGTAATTAAAGTTGAACATGCCACTCAACCAATAATAAAACCACAAGCAAAGAGTAATGAAGCAGCCCAGAAAGAAATTGAAGAAGCTATGAGTAGATTTAAAGAAGCACAGAATATGATTAATGCCTCAATTGAACCAGTAATTGGTATGTTAACTAAAGATAAAAGAAGCTCAAGAAGATCTAGATCCAGATCAAGGAGTAGAAGAAAGAGGACTAGGTCCAGATCTAGGAGGTCAAGGTCTAGAAGACGTAGATCATCTTCAAGATCTAAAAGATCGAGGTAAATCACAGACATATTTATGAGTTTTAAGTTATATTTATTTTAATTTATAATAGGAAAATTATAGTAATTCACCATTATTTTTTTACAGATCAAGGGATCATAGAAAAAGATCTCGATCTAGGAGAAGACGCACAAGGTCTAGATCTAGGAGATCAAGATCACGTAGTGTGAGATCTAAAAGGTCCCGATCTAGATCAAGACGAAGATCTCGTCACAGATCTAAAGAAAGGGCGAAATCAAGAGATAGAGGTAGGGATAGATCTAGAGATCGCAAAAGAAGCAGGGATAGAGAGAGGGATAAGGAAAAGGATAGGGAAAGAGATAAAAAGTCAAGAGAAAGAGAGTCTATTGAGAAAGAAAAAACACCAAAAGAACTGAAGGAAAAGAAAAATGATACAGAAAGTAGTGTTGAAGATAAGAGAAAGTCTAGATCAAGGAGTAGAAGTAAAAGGAGGTCTAGGTCTAGAGATCGTAGAACTAGAGATCGTAAAAGGTAATAATCAATAAGTTTGCTTTATTAGACATTTTTTTACATTCATTTATATCTATTCCCTTGCAGAAATCTTGCATGTATATATTTAATATTTTAGATGTTTGACATTTCTAGTAATTCCAATATATAGTCAATTTGATTTTTAAAATTTATAGCTTAACTGTTAAGTTAATTCAATACACATTTAGTAAGTACTTTCTGAATCTAATTTGGAAAATAGTTTTTGGTGGGTAAATTGACTATATTGTTGATTTATTTGGTCTTGGTATTACATAGTATTAGTTCATATATACAATGAAAATATTTCTAAACTTGTGTCTTGAGCTTGTTGCATGTCTTCAATTGTGCTTAAAAGTTTAGGAGTTTGATGTATGTATGTACATATTGAAGTATCATATACACTCCTAGAATCTATTGTATCCCCCTTTCTTGCTGCTATATTGGGGAACACAGTGTTTACAGCTTATTTGTTAATCCCACTCCTTTTAGAAAGCCCTGATGGCTGTAGCTGCCAGAGGTCTTCTATTTCATACACTTCCAGGTTTAATACTCTAGAGCTCCTTAGTGTTTCACATTGCAAGAGAATGTGAATAGATGTTTCATCCTCTGTGTAAAAAATCTGCACGCCAGCCACATTATCTGCCAAGTCTAGCATCTTTAGGTGTCATCTACTGAGGCGACATACATATCTTCTCTGGTTATAGTTTCCCAGGAGAGTCTTTGCTGTCTTAGCCCTTGTAGGTTCTCTTAATAATTGGTTTTGCTCCTATATACATTTTTTTCCAATGCTTCTCCTATTGTTCTGTAGCTGGCACAATAAAAGGGTACAGGTGCCATGAAGGGCTTGTTTGCCCCCACTTAGGAGCTTATCAGTTATTTCATTTCCCTTCACTCCTGTGTGTTCCGAAATCCATTGTAAGGCAATTTTATTTTTCTTTCCTAGCTCATTTATTTTTTCTAGGTGATCTGAGCTTAATGTAACTGTTAATGTAATTTGGTATCAGAATTATGTAGAAGAAATTATGTATTGTCTATTTAATGTAATATTGTAAATGACATTATTGAACTAAGTGAGATCTTATAGGTCAAGATCTAGAGGAAGCAGAAGACGATCACCTTCTCCAAGAGGTAGTAGAAGAAGAAGCAGAAGCAGAAGTCGAGATAGGGAAAGAAAGCGTGACAAAAAAACTGATAAAAGGGATAGGGAAAGAAGGGACAGGGATAGAAGATCAAGATCTAGGGACAAAGAGAGAAAATCTAGATCAAGATCCCAATCTAGTAGGTCAACTGGGTCCCATTCAAAAGTACCAAGGAATTATGATGAAGAGGAAAAAGGCTTTGATACAGATAAAGAAAAGCCAAAGGACAAGGAAATTGATCAATCTACTGAAAAAGGGTCTCCGGAGAAGTCTGATAATATGGATATTTCAAATTCGCCTTAACCATTCAATTGCGAATGATTGGTCATCATCTGAATATCTTTATTTAAGGTTATCAGCCACTTGGCGATTATCATTAATTTATTATTAAAATTTTTCAGGAAAAATGGGTTTTGCCCTATGATAACGCTAGCAGACTACATGATACAAAAAAAGCATCTTATTAACCCAACTCCAAATTGTACGGATGCTAAAAATGCACCTACACAACGTTCTTTATCTTCTGTTGGTACTAACAGATGATCAGTCCTATCAAAAAATTTTGACCAGTTTTAACCATTTTTAGATTTTTTGATCTGCTCGATTCACAAGGATTTTATTCTTTAGATTCTCTATTTAAGTTTCAATTATTGAATTCTTAAACAATATAACTTTGGGAAACATCATGGAATCTATCTACGTCGTTTTCTTAATTTTTTTTACTTAGTCCATTACGTTTTCCTGCTGAATCTGTTTGTTCTCTGAATCAGCAATACAATATATTTTCAGATTTCCCGTCATTATCATGGAAATTTGCTGGTCTCATTTTGGTTCCAGCTAGAAGTTGTGGTTTGCTGAGAATGTCGAATAAACCAGAAAGATCTTCGTTCTCAGAGTCCTCATCTGTGAGGATATTCGATTGGGTGGATTAAAGAAACTTTAGTCAAAAATAAAGGAATCTCCCATAGGTACAACAAATTTAACGGTATTTTCATTTTTGTGTAACATGAACTGCTAGCGTTACCAATTGGTAACACTAGCAAATGTCTCATGATTTTAGGAGTGCAAATTGTAAGCTGTAATCAGACATTAGCTGTATCATTAGAAGCATTATTGATTATGAATGAAAATCGTTCCTATCTCTCAAATCATAATTGAAATTATTCAAATCAGACTTACTCCTATCTGAAATCTATTATCCAAGACATTTTACATGAAAAAAATGACAAACTTGAAACACTCATTGAGGTTAATTAGAAGATGTGTTATAATATACTAGCTGGTGCATTTGGGACAAATTGAACGTTTCCGTATGGTCTTTAACTGTTGATGGGTTAATATGTACCATGTAAATTTTATTTTTTAACTTTATTAAATATATACAATGCACAGTAAATGCGATTTATTTAACCAAATCCTAAGCAAAAATAAAAAAATGAAACAATAACTTTGCTTGTATAAAAGTCAAGGATTAACAGAAATCAAGGTTAATTGAAATTTTGATTTTTTTTTTCAAAATTCCATCTACTATAAGTAGACGCTTATATTAGCTTCACCTGTTAGTATATCCCACCACTTTAATTGCGTTTGTTAACAGAACGGGCTAAGGCATCAACCTCCAGAATCGGCGGTCGTGGGTTTAAACTTCGTGTAAATTGTTTTTTTAGAAACTATCACTGAAAATTTTCTCATCGAAACAAATTTACAGCTGTCTGCCCTCTGTTGGAGATTTACAAAACTAATGACTAGAACTTGAATAAAAATTTTATTTTTAACAATAAATCGAACTAAAAAGTGGAAAATTTTTGAAATAAACTTAAAACAATGTTGAACGACCTAACCTAACCTAACTTTTTAAAATTTATGAAGGTTGTAAAAATCTGATATTCAATTGTTCGTTTTTCTATGTACCGAGTGGGTAATTAGGTAAGAACGGCGTCGGTCATAACTCAGGAATACATTATATTAAATCTTCAGAGAAAAAAATGTATGAGCAAATTGGGAATTATTTTCAGAATTTTATGTTCCCACTAACAATTAACAACTACGCAATTAGTGGCGCTTTAGGTGTTCAAAATGACGTCCATCATTTTCTATACATGAAATCAGTCTCTGACGGGTGCATAGGACAGTAGCTTCGAATTCTGCCGTTCAAATATTTTACTAATAAAAATCTAAGCAAGTTAGGTCTGGAGATCTGGGTAGACAAATAAATAAGCTTTCACGACCTATTCACCTTTCGAGATGCCGAACACATATACGGAATAATGTGCCAGTCAATCATCATATTGTAAGAAAATGTCACGATGAATGGCTAAGGGTATGTAATCTAACAGAAATGGCAATTCGTTTCTTAAAAATGTCGAAATATCTTTCTCCATGAACACCGTTTCTTATAAAAAAAATAGCCCAATTTGTCCACCTGACGTTGGATCTCTTGCACTCAACGGAGATTGTTAGATTAGTAATATGGTTTATTTAATGATTGATTCTCATCGTAAGTAGTATTAGCTTTACATTTAGATAACGCTATCTAGTGACAATAATAAAATTATTATGAAAACGTTAAAATTATTGCAAGAAATTTGTTGTAAGAACTTTCCATCCAGAATAAATTTTTGATATCTGTTTGACGTTTGAAGAAAATATGTCGCAGCTTATACATTTTTTGAGATATCTTTTTAAAAAAAAATATTTCGCTATTTCATTGTTAATTTAGTTTACTCCTAAAAGACCTTCTTGAACCTTTATGCTTCTATTTTCATTTCTCAAGCGACATGACAATATCTAAAATATATGGAACAACGCGCTAAGCAGAACCGGACTTTAAGTAGAGCTATACTTCCGTAGCTGCCTAAGATAGGAATAAAGTAGAAACGCGTTGGTTTTATATTTTCGAGGTCATAGCATCCTTTTATGTGAATTGAACGAAACGTTTTATTTTCGGGGACTTATTTTTAATAGTTGGAAGATAGGATGAAGATGGCAAAGATGTACACTAGGAAAGAAATCGGAAATAATTGTTCACGTTATTACTGGCTATCTGGGAACTGTTTCTTGATACTATTAAGCGGACCGAAAAATGGATCCACTTTTTGAGCTGGATTAACTTGATCTTAGGTTAGGTTATCTTATTTGACCAATAATTTTGGAAAAAGATGTTTCTCCATGAAATACGATATGTTTTGTTAATCAAGAGGAATTGTTTCTTGTAATTCATAAATCCACTTCAAAAATCTCAACCGAAAATAAATCCAATTTTCGATAAAACAGGTAGTACTACTTTGCAACATCTAGGTCTTCGATAAATGAATTTGTAGTCCTAGAAAATGCCAAATGAACGTGTCGTGTATTATAATTCTAAAATCAGCAGATTTGCCCCCTAGTATTTCCAAAGCTTGAAGGACACTGGTAAGCATGGTTAATTGTTTTTTTTTGATAATGAAGTCGTATTTGCGGTAAAAGCTTAGAATGCTAGAACATCGATACGAAATACTTATGGAATATTACACGCCTGATATGAGAGTTGCAAATGTACTGAAAAATGTCTTTCAATGGATAATGTGATTTCTAATGTTCATTTATCAAATTGAGCATTATACGAATTTGAAGTACTATTTCATACTACCGTAAAATAAAAACTCACTGTTCAGTCTTACCTGTCTTGGGGTAACATGCAGAGATAAACTTTTATAAAATAGGGAAGGTCTGGCCGTTGTGTGGCATACTCTAAAAGGCTCAACTCCTTTTATATAGGTTCGTTAATAAATTTATTCCATCTTTACCTTTTTTAGGCAAATATTTTTGCAAATTTTTATTAATAATGTTTAAACAATAGCATTTCTGTCTTTCTTGTTTCTAGTTAGTATTGCCACTAATTAGTTTTGTTAAAGCGCGAGAGAAACCAGGCCTCCACCATTTTTTAGAAAATGCGCGTCCGCCACATTATGAGTGGCTCTTTAATTTCGTACTATTGCATTATAACTAGAAAAACCCGAATAGAAAATCCAAAATAAATGCATAAATATGCAAATAATTTGACATAAAAATGCTGAAAATGTACTAAAGAATTCTCGTACTGCAAATTATCGATTAAACTTTAAAATAAACAGACATTCTAACATTTTTTTTTAATTGGAACTAAATAAAACCCAAATATGCATTTAAATTGTGGTTAGTTGTAGAAGCAGTGAACCACTAAATGTATTTCGAAGTTATAAATTACTTTATTTTGTCTTCTGCCTAAATATAAAAATTTATAAATGGAAAAGTTTCTTTCAACATCAACTGATGTAAAGGGGCGTTTTATAATTGCTGATTATTGCAGGATTCAAATTATTGGATTTATTGAATTCACTCTCTAAAATATTAATTACTTAACTAAGAAATTAAAATACACAATTTTCTCTAATCACGTTTTTAAAAATTATGCCTCCCGTTTTGCCTGTGACATTTTGAAAAGCTGCCTCAGATTATTTTATTAGTTCTACATTTTGGATTAATGGCAAATTAAATTCCCCTATTTGTGTAAATTTCAACAACAAACAAAAATTCTCGCAATTAAAAAAGCGGCTTTCAACCAAGGGCCCCATTTTGTAATAATAGGTTGAGGTGGAAGGGTAGTGTTCGGTAATTTTTTCTAATTTTTCTCAAATTTGCCCAGCTTTTTTCATGTATGGTGCTACATCTTACCAAATGAGCAAAAATTATGTCCAGGAACCGGAGTATGAAAAAGGTTGAAAGAATCTCTTGTAAAAATATGGTCATTATTAGTGTATTGGTTTTTTATAAATCTTAAGAAGTAATTGAGTAAGATTTTCTTAGAATTTCGTCTAGAATAGGTGAGTTTATCAATACATAGGGGGAGTCCGGGAGAGTTTGGGAAGGAGGAGACTTTAGCCACATGAAATATTTCATAGGTTTCATTACTTATTATGTTGTCGCCATGCGTAAAGTGCGTGCAACATCTGGCTTGTGTGACTCATGTTGAACAAAGGCTGTAGCCAATTTAGGTGAGAAGTAATAACCATCAAAGTGTTTTGTTGCCCGGTAAATGAAAAATAGACTTCTGAATAATTTGACTACCATTATGTTGTAGAAGCAATTGTAAAACCTTTATTAATGTAAAATACAGCTTGAATTGTCCTTATTTGAGATACTATAAGTCTTTTCGATCCAAAACAAATAAATTTTACGATAGATGATCAAAATGGCATCAAGTAGTAATCTTTTCAATCTCTATAATTTCATACAATTACTTTCAAATTGATAATGCAAACATTGATTGTAAGTTCCTTTCAGACTTATTAAATTTCTGTTCGAAGATGTTATTCCTATACCGAAGAAAAGAAAACACCAGCAGAAAAAAGCACAGAATTGATGAAATGGCCCTAATAAATGCTGTACAGGAGATAAATGATGGGCATTCAATTAGGTCGACGGCTAAAAAATATATATTATATTTTAGGAATACCTTGCGAAATTACGTCTGGAAAAACTAGGATACTAACCAAAACTCCAGAAAAAGTTTATGAAGATGAAATGGAACCTAAGAAAAAGGGAGTTGGAAAAATTGTTAAGGAGATAATACCAAAAACAGCCAAGAGGAAAGTTCTTCAATAAAGTCCAGAGAGTAAAATTCCAAAATGCCCAGCTAAGAACACTGAGACAAATAAGAAGATACTAAAATGTGTCCAAAAGAAACGGTTGACTAGAAGACTGAAAGACAAAGAAAAATCAAGCAGTGACATTGATACTCCTTCTGAAGAAATTGTTTGTAAGGACTACTCAGATGACCAACTGGAAGAAGATCCAGAAATAGATGAATGCTGGTTCTGCTTTGTATGCGGTATGGATGAAATGCTGGACATGAGACTTTGTACTTCTTGCGGGAAGTATGTGCATGAAATTTACGTTGGCATGACAAAAGACGATAAAGAAATCTTTTTCTGTCCCAAATGTGCCATCTAGGTAGAACAAAAGACCTGTGCACAAAGATTTTTATTCACAGGCTCTTTCGTCTCACAGTTTAAAGCTTTGAATATTTTTATGTTCGTTTTTAAGAGATGTTTATTTAAAAGGCGCAGATATCATAGTTTTAAGGTTTAGTTGTCTTTATGTTGGTTTTTTATGAGAGATGTTTACTTCAAAGGTTCAGATTTTTCTTTGTTATTAGTTTTAAGTTCTTTTATGTTCGTTTTTCATAAAAAATGTTTATTTTGAAGACTGATCATGTTCTGTGTTAGCCTTGGCTTTGTTCAACAAATAGACTTGTTTTCCATCATTTTTCTATTATTTTTCAAGATCGGTCAAAGTCTCCCTACCAGTAGGGTAAAGTCACATCACATCAGATCGCATACAGTTTTTGAAATTTGAAATTTTCACTGAATCCGCGGTGACAGTTTCCGAAAAGCCCTAATATTGTTGTGAAAATAATATATTTGAGCGTAGTTGATTTTTATTACTTGAGAAAAGATATCATGCATCGTGAATATCATAATAAAATATAGATACTTAATAAAAAATGATTTGCTTCTAGAAAAATATTATTGTATCACAAATCGTTAATTATTTTGGAGTAAAATATTATCAAACGACTGTAAATATATAAATTCTGTCCGTGATATCAATACAAATGTTACCTACTAGGGGCACAAATTTTAAAAATAATTATAAAGTACGCAGAAATATAAAATTCATGGCCTCATTAAATTTATTATCCTTAGTTAAAAATGTAATAGTTGTTCTTGTGCTAATAAGAATAAGAATTAATGAGTAAGCAAATAGATAATACTGCATAATAATTATTACAATTATAATTAAGGCTGTATAGCAGAGACATTGATATGTTAACAGTGATGTGGCATAAAGAATTTCTAATAGAGAATTATTTATTAATTGTATGACCTTATAGATCATTCTGGGATATTTTTTACATTATAAAATTATTTTTATACAAAATACGTATTGTTGTCAATCCATTTTCTTTATAGTAGAGTTCGAACGACCACTCATACTCAAAATGAGCTTTTCACTAAAAAAGGATTAACACCGGCACAATTAAAAACGAAATGGAACTATATAAGGTGACTTGTGTGCATCATTTTTAACAATTAAAAATTGGTCCAAGCAGTTTTGCTGGGGACAAGAATCATTAGAAGACGACCCACGTGCGGGGGTGTAACGTTGAGCATTCCAGAAAAAGTTAAAGTAATGGAAGAAGTTGACTGTGTGAATGGCGATTGAAAATAAAAAAAAATTGCAGCACAGACCGGTATTTATAAGGTTCTAAGGATGCTACATGAGCATTTGAATATGACGCAGCGCAGTGCAAAAGCAATGTCGAGTAGAATGTTTGTGAGCAATTTTAATCCGCGGAGACCACTAAGTGTAATTTTAAAGGGTGACGAAACTATGGTCTTTCAGTATGATTCGACATCTAAAAGAGATTCTATGGAGTAACATTGGAAAGAGGACTCGTCCCAAAAAAACAAAGGTCACGAAAATCATCAAAAACTGATAGCTAACATATTTTTGGACTGCGAGGGTATCCTTTGGATTAAATTCAAGGAGTCGAATACAATCGTGGCATATTACTCTAACATCTTAAGGCAGTTGTGTCAAAAAATTACCGAAAAAAGGCGCGGCAATATCAGCCGAAGTGTGCACTCGCTTCATGACAATGATTCGCTTTTCAAGGCTACTGTACACGAATTTGGGTTCACAGAGATTGTCCGACTATTTTTTGTCGCAAAGCTGAAAGCCAAGTTAAGTGGTAAAATATTTAACAACGACGATGAAATAAAACAGGCGGTGTATGAACATTTTGACTCTACAGATGCATCATATTTTTACAATGGCTTTAGTCGTTTGAGAAGTGTGAAAATAAGGATCTTTCTTTCTGTATTAGGCTGAGAACTCCTGGACCGCACTACGTAGCTTTCCGCTCAAATAGGTTTGAACGTAGTCGTGTTAGGATTGTTTTTTGAAAATAAACACATTAATACTTTATGGCATCCGACATTTTTTTGTGTTATTCTATTCACTTTATTATTCCTTATTTATGTTTGTTGACGCGCAAGTTGATTCGATGAAAGACAAAAGACAGTTTGAGATGCAATAGAAACAGTAGATTAATTAATTGATAAGCTCTTGGTTGAATTAGATGTTTTTCAAATTTAGCTATTGTTCAACCAAATCTGCTTTGTTATGTTTTTGTAGTTCTTCTGTTTATTTATAAGATGTTATTATAACTGAGAAATGCGAAATTCAAATTTATTTCTGATGTCATTCGATTAATCACTTCGGAACTGAATTAATAAGGGGTTGTGATCATCAACCTCTGGTCAAATATTCAACCAAACTGATTCTTACGAATATATTTTTATGGTGTATACCTATACATGAAAGATTTCAATCCACACGCCACTGTTTGATAAGGTAACGTTATTTTTAAGGGAACAATTAATAGGAATAGTTTTATCAATAACTAATTATGGTTATATTTATTATTACTCGTATTTTATTTATACATTTTATTTGAATTTACGCAATGCAGTGTTGTATTCTACAATAATTACTTACGTGAGTTAAATTAATATTTCCTTTTTAAAAAAACGTAATTCATTAGAATAATTTTTAAGTTACACCATTATTATTTTACTACTATTTATTTAGTATTATTTGAGATGTTGATTTCATTCCGCGAAATTACTGAGTAAAAATATGAAGTTTGTCAGTTCTAAATGACAGGAATTATATTATTTGTTCCACAGTTCCGACTTATGAATAAGATATAAATATCAAAGATAGCAAAAATATGAAATCGCTTTTGATTTTTATCAACTGTAACAGTTTTTTTGATTTGACAACCTCAAGATGCTAAAATAATTTAGAACTAGAATTAAACTTTGAAATAATTAATTTTATAAGTAGTGATTTATGTGGATATGCTTATACTAATGGCATTATATGCTACGAGTCTTGGCTGTAAAATAAGGTACTCAACGAATTTTCACAATGGAAAACATGCTTATTGGCATTGGGTAATACATGGGTAAAATGCGTTCCTCCCAAGTATTTCATTAATTCAGGGAAGAGATGGAAATCACTAGTAGCCGCTTTCACACGTTGACGTTGGTTATCATCCGTCATAATTTTCTGGATCCACTTTGCATAAATTTTCGTATATCGCAAGCAGTCTCTCAAAATTTTGTGAATGCAGGACTTACATTTAAGTGAACAACGTGCCGCTGTGAAATTTTGTTTTCTATTCGGTAAAAATGCTGCTGAAACTGTTTTAATGTTGAAAACTGCTTACAAAGATGGGAAAAACTCAAGTGTATGAGTGGTTTTCTCGATTTAAAAATGGCAATATGGCGATTGATGACAAACCTCGCTCTGGACGTCCATCAATTGCACCATGACGACGTACCTGAATACTCAGCCATGAAAAGGGACATGAAAGAACGGCGATTTGAAAACATTGAAGACATCAAGAAAGGAACGAGACAGGAGCTTGCAGCCATCTCTAAAGATGAGTACAAGCAATGTTTCGAATAGTGGAAGCACCGTTGGGACAAATGTATTACTTGTAATGGAGATTATTTTGAAGTGGATAAGGTTGTTTTGTAAATATAAGTATAGCATTTAAAAAATAATTCGGGTTAATTTTGGGTACCTCCTCGTATATTACATTAATGCAGCTCTCGTAAAAAGGGTATGTCGCTTTTTATTATTTTTGCAAGAAACAAATAATTTATATCTACGATTCTATGATTGTTACAATCAATGCGATCTCGCCACAACAATGTTATGAAGATAAGCCAAAAATCGGCTGTGGTTCGATTTTTATCTAGATGCAATGCAACCTTTGTTGACATGAGAAAAAGAGTAATGTGAAATATCATTAGGCGAAGATTAATGTTTTTGAAATAATAATGATTAGACCGATTGCCGTTTTTGTATGGACCACTTTCCATTTATTTGAGAGGAGTTTTTTGCATTTGTTAGTAATATACTGTTATGGTAGCAAAAAATCACTGCATTAGTCAATTCTGCAGGCTTCTTATCCATTATATACCCTTGAATTGCCATTGTTCCCAACAAGAATCTTCCAAATAACAAATTTTTGGCATAGAGATGCAAAAGCAGTTTTTTTATATAGAAAATTTCTTCATTTTGTTTTGCTGTTAAGCTATTCGAAGCCACGAGAGCAGACCTATAGTTACTTAATAAGTAATACTTATCAAGAAAGTACCATGCACTGACCCATCTAGACACTAAAAGAGTGCTTTTTCCATTGCAATTACTTCCACAGTGAAAACTGAACAACGATAAAAGAGAAACCTTTTATAGAGGCCGTCCAAAAAGATATTTGTATTTTTTAACCTTTTATTGATACTAATAGATAAATAAATTTGGACTAGTTTGAACTATTTCATTTGTCTCTAGCTAACGACCCAAAAAGTATTAATTAGATCCTGCATACTAAGGGCTGCTGTTTTTTGCGTTAACAAAGCATTGAATGATATTGGTGTTTTCGTCTTGAAAGATAACATATATAGGTGAGGTACTCAAAGTTGATATATATATATATATATATATATATTTATATATATATATATATATATATATATATATATATATATATATATACACTAGCATTATTATTATACGAGTACAATCAAGTTCGCAGCAGCATATGCAGTTTAACATAGTACAAAACTTCGATTGCAACCAATAGATATTAAAATTTTTCTGTCATATACGAAGTACTTTAGAACATTTCAATAAAATTTTCCGTTCTGTTACAAAATTCATTGTACACATTTCTAATTATGTTTATATTTTGGATGATTAAGGGGGTTAAATCCGGCGAACTGGCTAACCTAAAAATCTTCTAATGTTTATGTAAAACTTTCCTCTTAAATAATTTTCTTAATATTGCTTATAGCTTATAGATAGATAGATAGATGTAGATAATAGAAAACTGGATTGCTTGTTTAAGGTTCATTGTCCTCCCTATCAGAACTATTTCAACTATAGATCTAGGTAGATTAGAGAATGTACTAGATCCAATGTCATCAACTACTTTCTAGTACAAATGTGGAGTTATGTTTCACTCTAACTTTTTGAATTTAACACTACCAAATGTCTGAACCTGGAGTTATCCAGCATGTTAAATTACTTCCACAGTGATTCTCTTTCGGTTTCCTTGTTAATCCGAAACTTTTATAGGTCACATTAAAGCTCTAATGACAAGGGCTTATGCTCCTGGCGACTGTATTGGCATATTCATATTCTTTGATTCCCGTAAGCCCAAGAACCTACATTAAAGATACTTTATTATTTGTTCCCTTGAGTACTCCAGGTCAGTTTTGCGTCGATTACATGGGAGCTCTCGATAAACATTTCTTTATAAGCATTTTTCGATAGCAACTAAGTATTTTTACCTGTAAGATTTTTGGACATGATCCTAGCGATGATGACGATTGGGTATCAGCCCCGAGTACTCTAACGAGAGCTACTATAGTGGTTTTAGAAACATCTGCACCATTATATGAAATTTATTCTCAAACTTTGAGGGTATTTCTAATCTTCTTTCTTATTTACCATCGAGATATAGTTTTTATGGAGGCGTATTTATTGAAAATGATTGTTTTTTAATAAATCTTAGACGTTTAAACAATCAGTTACGCCAATGTCTATCATTAGACTTCCTGTATTTATCCATTCATTATAAGTATCAAAGTATCCATAAAGGAATAATTTTCCGCTTCCAATAAATTTCAAATGTCCAAAGTCACAACTCTATTAGTCTGGTTTCATTGCCACAACAGATGCACAATAATTATCTTGTAAAACAAATTATTACTTAATTTCAACATATTTTGAAAGAATAAACCTAATTTTTAGAACTCGAAGGCTACGAAAACTCTTACCAATAAACGAAGAGCTTGCCCTTCTTGTACTCGACACGCCTGACTGTCGACGCCCTTGCAAAACAATTTATTTACTATCCATATAATGAGGTTAAGGTGATTTATGTGAAGTCTATGGGGTATCATCTAAGAGATCTAGTGATTAAGATAATGATAAGTAACTAATGGGTAGTTTGCAAATAGAAAGAGGTAGAGTAAAGTAGAGTAGAGTACCTTGACGACAGATAAAATTGTATATAGGGTTTAACAGAAAGATAGATAATAAATTGAATCGTATATTTCGAGTTAAAAATAGTTTGTTTCAACGAAAATCACCTTAGATGGTATATACTTATGCTCACAAAGATACAATTTACAGTTATTTATATTGAAATCGACGTTTCAATTTCAAAGTTTAAGCGAACCTTTCCATCAGTAATGTGATAACATGATTGCAGAAGAAGGAAACAGGGAATGGTCGATGATCAATCTTAGCGGCAGTATAATGATCGAATTTCACCTTATATACTGCTAAACTCACATTTATGTTCATTAGTAACATTGGCTTGTTGAAGCAATGGGTTATGATGATTGCAGTATTGATAACGAAGGATAATATAATCCCATCTAGACCAGGCAATGATGTTTCCGTATAAGGAGGTGATGGTGGCAATCATTAATGTACAAATATTGTATTATGTCATAGGTCCTTAATAATTGTGCAAAATTCGAATTGTTGATGCTTTGAATGTACAGCAAGTATTCTTAAGTAGTAGATAGCTAACATATACTTACCTTTTATTTTGATGTGCAATGTGTTTCAAAATATGAGTAAGTTGGAACGTTTCATGACATTCTATTGTTGAGTAGAATAAAGTTTTTTAGAAATGTGGAAGTGGTTAAAAATATCCATAAAAATTATTATTTATTTTCATATAAGTAAATATCGATATGTAGAAAACAATTTAGGGTTTAGATTCTATTCTGCTCCCTTTATAGATAGTTACTTCAGTTACCTCACATTACCATATAATTCTAGTATACTAAGTGTTATCAGAACAGGAATTTCACGTGTCGTTGATGGTGTTCTTCGTTAAAGATGGCGTTGGGATAGAAGGAAATTTGGAACTTTATGTGGCAGATTCACCTGATAAATTATAATTTACGTCTTTGTTGGAAATCAACTGCCACATTTTTAAATAGATATATTTTTTCTTTTTCTACAGTGACAGTAACTGCAACAGATTTAGCTTTAGGTTGGGCATTATTTCTTTATGTTTTAAGCTACTTCGAGAAAAATCGTTTAGTACTATACGAAACTTTATCCATTTTCTGAAACTAAACAATATCATTTATTCAATTTTGGTGCATAGATATATTTTTTAAATCAGTTAAAATGGTAGGATGATGATACAGAATCTTTCTCAAGCCATCATTTGAAAACTTAAATAAAAAGCAGTCACCTTTGTTTTTTCTACAAACTTCTATAACGTATTCTATTATCAACAACTTCTTAACAACCATCTTCAATGAATATTTTCACTTCTGTCTTTCTATACACATAAGATAGTTGTATCAAAAAAAAGTGGGCATCGAGCAATCAATACATAAATAAGGAATATGGGTTAACGGAATGCTATACTAGGGTGTATACTATACAGGGCGATGAGGTATTGTGATTTTAAAAACAACTAGTTTATTTGAAAAGTAACACAGACCAACAAACTTTTGTTTGAAAACTTTTTTTATTTTAATAGCTTATTTTAATAGATCTTATAGATTTTTATGTGCTAAATCCAAATCTGGCCTTAGTTTTTTTGATCACCCATAGTTTCCAAGCTTTATGTATTTTATTATAATACCCTTGTAGGGTATATGAGGAAATCAATGAAACACTAAGTTACATCATAAAAATGGTTTGTATTTACAGTATAGTAATGTAGTGTGATAATACAGGATTTATTTGTCAACTGGAATTTGTCTATATTTTCTTTTCCTTTCTTGTGTAACTTTTTCTGCGATTATTCGCTTGCTGAACTTCCCGGTGAAGTGACCAACAGTAATTCCCTATAATGTTGGTGTTCCAGCGGCCCTAGTAACGTTTTTCCATCACTTTAACATCCTGGTAAAAACTCTCACCTTGCTCCTCACTAACATTTCCTAAATTGTCCGAAAAGTAATCGAGGTGGCTCTTCAAAAAGTCAACTTTTAGGCTCATCAAACATCCTTACTCTTCAATATTTTTTAGCATGTTGGCAACAATAGACTTATATTCTGGATCTTTTTCATTTCCCAAGAACTTGGTGACAACTTGCTTGAAGATACGCAGGCTTCTTTTTCATTTGAAATTTCCGACAGATATATTTGAAACAAGGCCCGTCTTTAGGAAAAGCCTTTACAAACTGTTTCATGAGGCCTAGCTTAATATGTAGTGGTGGCAGGAGCACGTTTTTTGGGTCTACAAGGTTTTTGCGTAGATTGTTTGCAACGAAAAGATGGAAGTATCATAGTAGTTACCTGATGATTGTACCATGACTACCTACATTTTTCTCAAAATCTGAGCCTAATGCATATTCTGCAGTCGATTTTGAAAACTAATCCGTAACACGGAACTGAGTCTCGCAATGCTTCCGTAATTGGAAAGCTACTCTTTTCGGAAGAAAACGACTTATTTGCATGCAACTGCAAATTCACAATAATTATAAGTTGTTTTATAACTCTAATACACAAAATACAAAGATTTTTGCAGATTTTTTTAACAATAATATGATTCCTTTATCCATTCTGTTACTATGGACTAAAATAATTTCTTTATTAAAATACCTACAAACATCGACACTGGAAGTGTATTTTTCGGGGTATTTGCGCGGGGAACGAGCGCACAGATTATATAGGAGGGTGCATCCAGCGCACATTTGCAGGTATAAAGACGGTATTTTCAATTTAGATTGAAATATTTATTAAATAAAAGAAGAAAAATTATAAAAGAGTTAACAACAGAGTATAAAAGAGTTAATACTTTATCATCAATGCGATTAAGATAGTCATAGTCTTCTAACCTAACCTAACCATTCTTAAATTAAAAGGCCTTTTTGTGGAGAATTATTTTGAACCCAATACCAAAAATGCTCTCATTTTATATGATATTGAACATTTGCCCATTTTGGAATATCTTAGATGTTGCTGATGGTTACTCGTTTTGTCTTAGTGATAATAATTATTCAAAAGTTCGTATTTATGCCAAACTCTAGAACTTACTTCGGCAGATCATATTTTATTGTGCGCTCATCGAACGATCTTTCGGATTCGACACAGATAGTGTGCGCTAGATGCATGAAATGCTTTCTATATGTGCCGGTGCGTTCCTCGCACCCCATCAAATACGTAGAGTCTTCCCAAACAAAGCTATTTTCTGAAGTTTTTTGTCCCGCTTCCCAAGGTAATAGCACTAGCTGTGAGGTACCTAGCAGGACATTTGCAGAGTAGATGCTCTGCTGTCTCTATGGCTTGGTCGCAGAATCTGCAGTTGGCGTCCTCTGTCTTGTCTAACGTCTTAAGGTGATATTTGACGAGACAGTCCCGTATTAGAAGACTGGTATAGGTATCTCAATTCATTAATATTTTTTATAGGTATTGAAATAATTTCATGTTTTCCGTGATTGATGTAGGTTAGAATTATTTGTTAATCTCTGAGAGTTTCTCGTTCATATGTTATGTATTTGGCCTCTTCTAAGATGGTCATTGAAATCTGTGAAAATTCAGACGATGAGAGAACATGAATTTTCAAATAAACTTATGGACTGGATAAAAACTAAACGTGTCTGCCTGTGTGGATACATGGTATTCATCATATATTTTAAATTATTCCTCTTAAAAAAAACCAAAGAGCTTTATTCGATAATAAGATTTAATGACAAAATTGCTCAAAGAAATTGAAAAAACTTTTTAAAGGCGTTCATTACTCGCAAAATTGAAACTCCAGCGATTTGTTCATCTTAAAAGCACCAAGTCACGCATCCACAAACAAACCAGTTAATAAAATACCGACTTCAACCAACGCTCTATACATTACAATCAGAGAATAGACACTAACAAGGTTGATAATTAATGTCCGCCCCGCCTACGGGCGGATCGATCGTGAAGTCCGCCCCACTAGGCAGTACGAACTTCTGGAGTCCTGACAGGAGGCCCTCTGCCGACCGACTTACCTGAAAGTTACTTTTGCTTTTCACCTGCCAGTTGTTGTGATAATTGTTCACGTTTATGTGATATTTTTTCGCACGTTGGACATTCCACTCGTTATCGTCGGTTACGTGCTTGTGAACATATCGGGGGTGTGCAGCTTTTGGACTAGGGTGGGATTTCAGTGACAGGGAACTAAGTTTGGTTAGTACTTATACCTTCTCTTATCCTTTCTATATATATTTGCACCGAAAAAACTTATTTTTCATGATTATTTATAGAATAATTTGTGAAGTGGAGCTTTTAAAGCTTCATTTCATGATTTTAATAAATAAGTCAAGTAGGTATATGCGTTATAAAACTAACGAAAATTGATTTCCTGTGATTATTTCCACTATCTATCATTTTCTTCATCTTGATCAGTGTTTTCTTTTTCTACTTTTTTCTACCTAACCAATTAAACATAAATATAATTGTCTAGCTAGTATACCCTAGCTTTGTTATAATATACACTGTACCTATTTTCTTCTTCTCATTGCCGCATCTCATCAAACTTTATCGAAAAATTAATTGAAATACATGATTTGGAATAATAAACTAAATAATAAGTTCCACCTATAATAAGTCTATATATTAGAAATCATTTTTCAAATATTCAGCTTATCTTCAAGCCGTAATGTAATTTCTTCTGTTTTAAGTGTGGAGATACTAATCTATACTTTCAATTCTCATTTCTTTTTAAGTTTTTTCCAATACGCTCAAACAAAAATTTCGAACATCAGACAAATAATTCTTATATTTTTTTTGGCTCATATAACATCGCGACACCTTCTAATCATGTTCTCAAGTAATCTTTATCTAAATTATCCTATTAAGAGGTGTTGTAGCTACTGCAAGTTGGCACATTTTTAGATTTCACCCTTGTGTGAAATAATTCCAAACACATTCTATAGTGTTCGAAGTTGCACCGCTTGCGAGATAATTTAAAACGGGAGAATTTACTTACTGAGGTAATTAGGAAGGATCTTCGCCAAGCGAGGATGTGCAAAAAACGAAGTCGTTACCAACAAATGGAGCGGAAGATATACCAACATTTGGATTCAATATATCTCTAGGAAATAAATTAGTTCAAAAGACCTATAAATGACTATATAAATTAAGCCATTATTATTATGAATATTTCCTGGCAAAATTATAACGTGAAATCAAAGCGATGACAGTATAGTGCGAAGAATTAGGTAAGGAAACCATATCAATGGCGAGAATTTGGAGAGTAGCTTATATAGGAAACCTAAAATGATTCTCTTGGGAGTCATAACAGATCCAAAAAATGAAACTTATAATGAGGAGAAAATATCAAATGTTTCAACAGTTAAGAAAACAGCAAAACAGAAAAGTGCACTACAGAAATTGAAACAAATCGATGGGGCGAGATAAAATTTATACTGAAATAATTAATGCTGACATTGGAGAAAATGATGCCAAACACATGAGGATTAAGAGTGAAACAGAAGAATAAGGTACCATGATGTAAATACTACAAGGTGTTTTTCCCGAGGGCTAATTTTCGACTAGTTCTGCGCATCTCTTTGGGAGCGAATTCCCATTGGCTGCTTACCAGCTGGTGCGCTATAGTCTTTACATCATGTGAGGTACAGTGTCTCAACTCTGTATACCTTATTAAAAGGTAGTTAGAAGAATATTAGACTTGAATACGCAAGTAAATGGAAATCACTCACAAACGTGCATAGATTTAGTGTGAAACAGTGTAAGAGATTGTGGCACCAGAGCAATGAAAAGCTATGTAATGTTCAAGCAGAAGCTGATAAAGAATTAGTGAAAATATCAGCAATGTACGGAAGAAGTTTTCATAGAAAATGTACCTAGACAGTACAGAAAACAATATACATATTAATTATTTAACCTAATTGTCTCTATTATTTGAACTAACAAGGTTTTCAAATAAATTTAGCAAATTATAAATATTCACATTATGATAACAACTAATTTGCTTAACTATCGAAACGCAATTAAAGTTAATTATCTTCGTTCGTTACTTTGTTCATATTCGTTAAGTAGTTATTTATTATTTTTAATTTCCGTAATCTAAATACTATTCGCGAAATTTCTTATGCACATAATTTTCGTCAATTTAGATTAGAACTAATTATAATTTTTAATTTTAGCAATACGCTTAGGCTTTCAACCGACTAGGAGGTAATAACTAACCCTATAAAATCTGTTTCCTTAATTATAACACCTTATTACTCAACATTTTCATCTTTCCTTAATATTTGGTCCTGAATCTCTTATGTCATCTTTGCTTTTTGTCTTTGTCTAATATGTTTTCTTGGATTAGTACTTTCAATATGGTATAAATCTTGATCTATCTCTATTAAAAACATTGATGATATTCGTACACTAAATCTTCAACATCTTGTGACAGTCTTTAATTTATAATGGCTTCGCAGTCACAAAGTATTGTTGATCATTTTAGGAATTTATAGAAAGGGTCTCTCGCAAAACATCTCTAATTAAACACTCCTAATATCCATCTCACCCAGGTGATGTTGATGTAATAAATATAATACAAAATACCTTAATTTTTCGCCAGTCAACATTAGCTAGTACATTATCTAAACCAATAAATGCTCCTGCAGTATCACTGTACGTGATACTTGGTCAACTCCTTCTTGCATTAATATTCGAAATGATTGAGTAAATACCTTGGTTGACAATAAAGACTGTACATTGGATTAATGAATAACACAATCCGTGCATTTTCTATTTTTTTTACGGAAAGAGAACTGGAATAGACAATTACTAGGAAAGTCTGGTAGAACTATGAAGGTTTAGTGTACTTCGAAATCATTCCATATGATCGAGATATCAATACCGAGATATATAATGGTCCGCTGATACGAATGTATAAGAATTTATCGGAGAAATATTCAGGTTAAGTTAACCGAGAGCCGGCTCTTTTACAAAAAGACAATGCTAAACCATATATTGCAAAAGTTACGCGGAAAAAGATCAGCATTTAGTCCATCACATCCATGGCGAAATTCTTGCGTAGTAAAAAATTTGATTTTAGGGGAGATATTGAAAATACTTTACGACAATTTTCTGCATCTAAGTCCAAAGTATGCTTTTACCAATGTCTCAAAGAGCTTGCTGAACATTGAATTAAACTAGATAATAATATGGGCTATATAGTTCGAATGTTAAGGATTCCTTTTTGTATGATTATTTGAAATAAACAAAGTGAACATTGAAAACCAACATTGTTCATGACAATTGACGATTAAAAAGATGTTATTCATAATTAGATATATATATTGCTTTCTCCTCAATTTGATGGTGGCCAGACCACCTATATTCTTTAAAATACCCACCCTTTATTTTGACATTATTCGTTTATACCTTGTCTAATCAAGAAAGATAATAGATCAGTTTTAACGTCTATAATACGTTCAATAAATATCCATGTCGCCACATTCGTAATCGGTAGGATTCTATGTTGTGACATGGCTGTATATTATTAAATCATTGCTTATATAAATCAACATAGTATAAAAAAATTACAGTGCAACAAATCTCCGATACAAACTAAAATATCAGGTATTAAGTACATAATTGTATAAAACTTATATCGCCCATTCTTTATAAAAAGTATCAATTTGCTTCGTTATTAACGCCAGCCGAAGCATAAAGCCAAAAGTAGTGGGTATAAATCCTCCGCTCTTGCACCAAAAATCAACCGAAATGTTTCGATTTTTTATTACCAGAAACTAGAAAGCAAAAACTGACAGTCAGACCTGAGAAAGGTTTATTATATGCTATGATTTTCGTAGTCAAAAGAAAATTAATCAAATCGAAAGAAAGGTATTTTAATAAAATTAATATTAAATATACAAACACACTACGAAGCGAAATGAAGAAAAGAATGTAAAAAACCATTTAAGGAAAGGCGTGCGTGGTTTTATGGTAAACTGCAATCAATTATAAATATAAATAATATGTTTATTCAATTTAGATATTTAGGACACATCGTATAACATTTTATATGGTTGAAATGTGATGCACTGTATTTTAAAATGTTTAATTTAATCGTTTCAAATCAAGTTATACTAACTAAAATATTCATCTCGACAGTGGATACTGCGAACTAATCATTGGGGTAATTGCGAAATTACCATATGTTTCATAATAATTTACATCAATCAATAGCTGTGTGACTGAAATTAATGAGAAAATTACACGCAATCTCAGCATAAATTTATAAATGTAATATTTTGTCGAAGAATTTCTTTGACGAGGAAATTATATTAATTGGATTATGTCAATTTGGATGTATATCAAATCATAAACGGCTTTTTTATTTTTTCAAAAGCTGTTTTAACCATTTAGGCTGTTTATTTCAAGTTTTGCAAAATTATAGGTTACATTTAATGGTTTCTGACGATAAGGTATGGAAAATGATTTAATTACTAACTGTTGTTAAATTTCTAATATGAATTTCCCTACGAGTTATTCGGAGAGTCAACAAACAAATATATGTTAATTGCTATCTAATAAAAGAATATTAGGGATCAAAAAGTCTGAGAATACTAGATTGAATACGTATTTTTCTCATTCCCTCATGACTAAACCTTCTTCTGTTTTCCGATCTGGTTGTCATATTCAGGGAGATATTTTTGTTTTGTTTACTGTGTTTTTGAAATTTTGATTTCTTATTTTTTAGTTATTCTAAGTGCGTCGAGTACAAAAGCAGAACGTCCACGGATGTTAAGGAAGTGACTAATCTTTCTCAGTATCTCAGAAACATCTCCGTTGTATATACCAATGGATAGTGATTGTTTGGAAATGGACTTGACTACAAAACAAAGAGATGGGGCCCCACTGCGTGTAGCCAAATCGGTATTCTCAATAAGGAGCCTTGTCGATCTAGGAGATGTAGGGGAGAGGTTTGATGATAGAGACAATGGTACTGGAAATGGAGGTAAGTTTTTATTAAATTTTTCGGAACAAATTCGGTGCTGGAGACGTAGGATATGTTGTGGGCATCTTAATGTCTCTTTTAATTCACTGTACAGTAAAATTTATTGAAATAATAATTTACAATACGTGTTAATATTTACCGGTTAGTTTTGATACGTTTTTTCAAACACCTTCATTCAATTGCTGCAATAATTATCATATATTATAGATGCAATTAAACGATTTATTATAATTTGCCAATTAGTTTTAATTTGATTCATTTTCTAAAAATTAATCTCAATTATCATTAGTTACTGATTTTTTCAATATTTTATGAACAAATTCAATTGAATTAAGCTACAGGGTGCTTCTAAATTTATGCGACAAAATTCAAGATGTGATTGCTCGTATACAATTAAGATGAGTATGACTAGCCCACCCCTTTCTGAAATATAACCTTTAAAAGGTGATGATCAGAATTGAGTTTTTATTTTTTTGGTAAAATTTAAGCTGAAAACTTGAAATTCTCTAATTTTCGTGTACTCGCAAAGGACTAAGGTGTTTTTTTTTTATATGCAGCTATTGGTTTTGGGAATTTAAGAATAAAAAATATTTCTGAATAAAACAAGAATTTTAAGTAATAATTCTATTTCATAAAACTTCATCCTGATCAATTAATTTCATCCTCGTATAATGTAACAAAAATAGTGAAAAAATACCTGAAATTTTAGAAAAAAAAAAACTCAATTTTAGTCATCACCTTTTAAGGGTGATATCTCGGAAAGAGGTAGGGCAAAGAAATTTTGTTATAGGAAAGATTCAACTTAATTTTATACATCATTTTATATATCGTTTTCTGAATTTTGTCGTTTGAATTAAAAAAGAGATAGGAGTTGCTCCTCTCCAGGGCTCGCATGAAATCAGAAATCAGTTCATATTTTTAAAACTTAATATGTTTTTTTATTTCTGTCACCTTTCCAAGTACGATTTTTTGATGGAGTGATGACTTTTGAGAAGTTAATTTAATGTGATGAATTATTTTATTTTCCCGTTTAAATCTAGAAACTTAGTCCAGGGAATATACAATTTTTTCATAGCATCAAAATGATAATATACATTTTTTTAACAGTACATTTGTCTCAAATCGCTATCCACCAAGTCACTTTTTTGAATTTGAAAAGAAAAAGTAATCGTAAGGAGCCAGATCAGGTGAATATGGCGGTTGAATCAATAACTTACAATAACTTCGTTCGTTCGTACAAAATCAAGTTATTTGTCAAAATTTTTTTTGACAAACGTATTTATATAAAGTGTGCAATCTTGTTGGAGTGTTGTCAAGCAAGGTATTTAGTATTTTGATTAACAATCTTGTTCGATAGTTTGCGAAGGTGTTTTGTCAAGTAAGAGAATCAATGCTATTAAAGAACTATTTTCTTCAACAAATGTGGTTGTTTTTCGGCATCGAAACGTTTCAGAAAATCAGTAGAATACTAATCTGTGAAGATTCTATGTCTATATTTCCAAAATATTGTAGGTATGATCTTATTATCTCCCTTGTAAGAATGCTCCTCGAATTCAGTACACTGTTTCTACTATATTTTGATTCTAATTATAAAGATGTACCCAGGTTTCATTAACTGTGGCATTCTTCGTTAGAATGCTATTTATGAGCAAGCTTTTGAATTGAACATCATCAAGTAGCCGCGTCACTCATTTTGGAAAAAGCCTTGCATATCACTATAAGAAACACAAATATATACCTATGGTTTTGAAATATATATGGTATGAAATTCCAGTAACAGTTTCTCTGTGAGATCAAATTTATATGTCGAAATGACGATATCTTGGAAATAATTATGGTTCATTATAATGTTCAGCTCTC
Source organism: Diorhabda carinulata (assembly GCF_026250575.1). Lineage (NCBI taxonomy): Eukaryota > Metazoa > Arthropoda > Insecta > Coleoptera > Chrysomelidae > Diorhabda > Diorhabda carinulata. The sequence goes on along the minus strand of NC_079460.1, from coordinate 40,400,784 downwards.
AATGGTATATCAACTTTATAATACGATGGTTAACGCCAAAAGCTCTTTCGATTAATATCATTCAATTTCTGTTTAGGTTTACCATATTATTATAGCAATAATAGAAATATTGTCAACAATTATAATAAAATCATTATCACTTCCATTCTTAAAATAAAATGACGAATTTTTCACAACGCTCTTTATTGCTATGTTGTATCATAGTTTTTTGAGCCCGTTAAATCAATATCTTATCATTCAGTTTGAACAACGTGTTTACTGTTAGTTGACGCCATTTTTATTACATGTACTCGTATCTTAATTTTTTTTTATTAAAGGCAATTTCATTTGTAGTTCTTAGTAAAGTTTCTCGTAAGATGATTAAAGCGTGCAAATCGACGTTGTTCTTTCATGATTTCAGTGAAGCATGCACCAATCGTGAGACAACAATTATCATTATAAGATTGTAGCGTTGTTGAAATTTTATATTTTCTAATGATCACTACTTGTCTTCTTAATGTTTTATTAATAGAGATGGTGGGAATTTGGCTTTTTTTTTTCGCTTATCGTGAGATTTACCAGGAACAGAAAGTCTTAGAAATAATTGAATTGTTTTTTGCTCGATGATTTTTATTAACAATTATATTATTCATATCAACCAAACATGAACAGAAATAGAAAATCTTCGGTGTATGAAGAAGTTTCTAGGTTGAACAAACTTTTAAACTAATCACCCAGTTTACTATCACTCACAATTACATTTTCTGGTCCTACGAGGTTCATATCCAGCTCGAAGGACTATAGATATAACCGAATTGTTGGAGTAGTAGTAGTAAACAGAGCGTATAGTATCAATTCCAATAACGGTTCCAGAAACTTCAGCTTATCTTTATTGTGTGATTTGAAAAATTGATAACCATCCAACCAACTTTGTCTGTGCTCTAATTATTATTTGTAAACATCCTAAGTAATCAACATGAATTATCCAAATTTCCATAGAGATAACGAATATATATTAAAATAGGAATTAAGCTACTTTAAACTGAAAACCAACATATCACTTAAAAACCTTATTGCTGGTCGTAAACAGTAGATGAATTCTTTTTCACATCTATCTTTCGATAACAAAAATTGGTTTAAAAAAAAAAGATGAACCAGTTCTTTGTCTATAAAAATTACTAACAGTTTAGACACGCGACAAATGCATCAGTATAATCAGGTTAGTGTCGTCACCCATCATGCCATCATCCTTTCGGATGTCTTTTATATTACATTCCAATCAGTGGCGTTAAAATCATTTCTACCATGACAAAAGACAAGCTTGAAATGTATTAAATATGGAGAATTACCAATCATTCAATCAATTCATTCTTTTTAGAAACCTCTCTATCACTTGCTAAATATTTTACTTGATTTCCAGTGTTTTGATTTATCATTTAAATGTTTTATTACAATTTTGTCACATTCTAACTTTCATTTCGTTGCTTATCTGGAGTTATTGGTGAATTTATCTCGATTATAGATATTTTGAATTATTTAATTTCTCTCTGTATTAATTCTGAATAAATTTTATCAATTCTAATATACTGTGCCACAAAATTATTGCATATTTTGTAAAATCGAAAAATGCATGTTTAAACGCACTATATAAATTTGTATATCATGTATAATTCCATCCTTTTCAATGCGTCTTCCTTCATTTACGTAATTATTTGTTATAATTTATTTTTGTTTGTTTTAACAAGGGCGAAGATAGATACTGTACATTTGTTCCGCCTCTGATTGTTGTTTGGTCTCCAAATTGACCACACAAATTTTGTTATCAAAATAAATACCGTATTTTTTGGTTAATTTCTATTAATAATCCTGTAAATATGAATTCCTAAGATAACTGAACAAAACCACTAATGGACAGCTTAGACCATTCGTAAGTGAAGTAATAAATTATAAACACCTTTTTTGGTTGAAAGTGAGTCACGTATTTTTATTTTGTATCGAATTCACGGTCACCGTATATTAAAACCACAAGTTTGAAGGAAAAATACACCAAAAATTGAACGGATTACCCTCATTTTTTGAGCAGCAATAGTTAATAAGAGGCAAGACTTATATCATTCATCATATAATTATTTGTTCACTACTGGACAGATCTTTCAACTAATCCATTAGTTGCCGGTCGACCTTTTCTTCGATTATTCGCTATCCAGATCTCTCTTAGTTCATCTCCTTACAATAGCAGATCTTATTATATACATATATTGCCCAGATCAAAATGGTTAATATAACGAAAGGTTGACAACCATACTGTAATAAATGCAGGGGCTTTTTATTCAATGACTAATAGATGGAATTAGAACATTCTCAATAACTGCTTTTACATTTGATTATAAATGTCGCGGTATGTAAATAATAGCCAAAACTGAGTAAGCCAAACATGTACAGAGGCTGTCTCATAAATAATGTCGGTTTTCATATGTAAAAATTCCTCCACCTCAATTTAATCATGTACATTGTTAAGACTAGTCTTTCTATGAAGGGAAAAGAACAATATCTTCACTTTCTTTCAATTATTCTCTTTTTTTTATTGAGGATGCAGTACGTTTTTATAATAAATAGTATGTAGAGTGCGATAGTTGTGTGCGATATTAGTTTATTAAAGCAGTTGTGGTAGCAAGGAAATTATGTGAAATTGAAGGGGAAGGCACAGTTGATGAGCGACTGGTACAGTATGTATGTATAAGGTATCATCTAAAAAATATCCAGACGAAAGAAAAAGATCGAAGAACTTCGTGGCATTGAAATCGTACCATATACAGCATTTCGTCTGGACCTTGTACCGTCAGATTGCTATTTATTCAGATAGCGAAATTCTTGCGTGGGAAAAATTTTGATTCCAAGCATTTAATCCAAAAAGTTGGTTTTACCAAGGTCTCAAAGATATTACTGAACGTTGGTTTAAAACCATAGATTACGGTGGGCTAAACGAATAATTCTTTTTGAATGATCATTTGTGACCCCATCGTCATGGTAATAGTTGTGGTTAGACATTGATGTGATATTAGATCCAGTGAACTAACCCATGGATCGATTACGAACATAGTAGCTTCTATCTTGATAGCTTGGAGAGGATTTGAAGAACGCTGATTTCACACTATTGAATTTAATTGATAACTATTCAAGAATCTCTAAATGAAGATTGTTCTTATACAATGGATAATCAGAGGGAATAAACAGCCATAAGGAACAGAATATATGGAATTTTAATTGAGTTTTATCCGAAGTCATTGAATTTTGGAAATATTCGACAAAAATGGTTGGGATACTGAGATTTTTGAAAATTGTTACTATATAAACGTTCGTATTAGATTATGCTTTTGACGCGTCATCATTTGAAATAATATGATAGAAACTTCCAATTACAACTTCCAACTTACAACTTACTTGCAGGTTGTACAAAACATGTGTTTACGTATAACAATCAAATATTTAGGTTACCCAAAATTACCGATTCCTTTTGATAATTGAAAAAGCCAGTATACTTACTTTGTTACAAAAACAAATTTTCTAAATCATTATCTAGGTACCGAAAGAACTTTATGACAAAAAGTTCAATATCCAACTAATTTTGAACCAAGGATAAATTCAGATGGTTCTTAACTACTTCTAACACAAAAAACCTTCTAATCAAACAAAACCGACGTAAGACTTGTTGCCTTTGTTTACCCCTTTGATTTTTGGGTCCCTAATTATCCACTGCTTTCCAAGGATAACCTGGGACAAAGTTTTTATGCAACTAAAAATGTGTGGAAAATGCTTTTATTAGCAAAGAGCTTCGAATACTGCAATCGAGATTTGTTATTAGGAAGCAGAAAGCATTGAACGAGCACTTTTTAATAATGATGGTACAACCCTAGTCTATGCTTTTTATAGTTGAAGGTAATGTCAAGATTCACGAATTCCTATCAAAATGTGAAAAGTACGAATTCAAAAAAATTTTAATAAGTCAATTTCACGGACAAGCAGGTGTATTGAAAATATTGAATTAACTTACCCTGCAACTGATGTAATTCCGTTTCATTGTCGTATAATAATTACTTTGTTTTATAAAATTTTGGAAAAACGGAAGTATCAAATTGGCCGTTAATCTTAAAAATTAAAATTCAATTTAAGCATAAAATGGTTAACTTTAGTCGAGGAGCTCTAGCTTTTAATGGTGTTTATTAGAAGATACTTATCAAAAGATTTTGATGTGCACTCCATATATCCCAATATAATTAATAAATAAATCAATAAAAGAAAATCTAATGGGTCAGCCTAATCACTTGACATTCACGTAAATTATATTATAGCTCCTGCACATCCAAAAAAAGTAGCACATGTTCAAGCTACGCTACCTTATCAAGTCAGTTTGATAACTTCGGAAGAAAACTATACTTTGTACAAATATGTAGGTGAAATAAAAGTTTTAAGAAAAACTGTTTCTGGAAAGTACAATAGTTCAATAGTAGAATAGTGGGCGACCAAGGACCGCTTCCTGATAAGTCCGTTGAGCCTCACTTGAAGCTACCAGAGACTGATGTCATTTGAAAATCCACTCAGGCGGTTTGGCTTGAACCTTTTGACGTTATTACGCAAGCTTTAAGGCTTGCCCAAGCCTTTTAACCGTGCCCGTGTGCAGTTTCTTACTTCTCCATGCACTGGCCATCTGGGTCGAATTTCGCTTTAATTTAAGTGGAGCATTAGTTCGACAAAAGAGGCAGAAGGCCGATCTATGTATGTTTTAGCTAATTTCATGCCTGGTATCCATCCATCTCCGCAAAGCGTGCCCTGTAAATAAACCTGCAGCCATCACTCACTACAACTCTTTTACATTCCAGCACAAGCCTGGAGCACACAGTTTCGGCTGTTATAGCTTGTGTGGCAGCTCTGTTATCTATCTGAGCAGATTGAGATAACTGTATTATGGTAATTGGGGCATCTTTCTTAGAATGAAAGAATTGCCGTATAACTTTTTTTCGAATATTCAAATGAAAATTGTGCTTAAGATGGAGTGGAGCCAAGACTAAATCATAAAAAAAATACACGAGACCATCTCACTAAGCCATGTAATCGCATTAACTGTGAAATAATAATCATTCATCCTAAACACTAAATTTCATTTTCAAGGAAAATAGTATGTTATTTCAAATTAAAGCAGGTGTCGAAAAAGAATTACAGTCAGCAACATGCATCGACGGTTTGACAGAGACGGAGGTGCACATTTTTTGTGAACACATACAGGGTGCAATATGAACTATCGTCTTGGTTGATTCGTAAAAGCTCATCTATTATTTTTTCTTTAGATGCAGGTATGATCAACACCTATTTTTTGGGGATTTGGTGGAAACTATCGCTTAAAGTCGCATAAAGATTAAATTGGGAACTGTGCGTACAGAGTTTTTTTTCTAAATAAATCTGCTGTGATGGCATCAGTATCTACATCTTTGTTATATGATCTGGTCTTTTGAATGATTTTTATTAAACTGTCTTCTGATTTTACTACACATCTTATTCAATAAGGTGTTTGTGCCTGATTATATTTTCACTGACATAGTCAATACCACATTTAGCACCTTTTCCTTGTTACTGCTGCTTAGTTTTTTTGAGATCCAACCATATAATTTTAAATACTTTCCTCTTGAATACTTGAAGCTTATCATTTCTTTATCTAAGCCTCTAACTAATATTTAACTTGTATAAAGTTTGTTTGGATTATGTTTTTTGCTGATTAAATCCTTATAATGATGTGATGGCTGAATGCTTAGTGATGCTTTATCTACATGATAATGTACAAGACATAATAAGAAGAAAAGCATTTTGTCAGACGTACATACAGTAGAGAAAAAAAATGAATGAGTTAAAGTTATAGAGCTGAAAATAAGTAATAATGAAAGATATATCCAGACCTGAAAGAATCGTAACTGCTTCTGATACGATTTTTATTATTGATTGGATTACATGCTCCTTTCATCTCCCTTTCAGCTCTAACCTCCGAAGAACGTACACTTTTTCTCTAGCCTAAAAACGAACACATTTTTTTCAAATTTATTTAACATGGAGTTCAAAATTCAACTTTTCAATTTGTTATTAAGTAGTACTGGGATCTAATCAACCACATAATTATGCCGAATACCTCAAATTATTATTATATACTTCGGAATCAGTCACTTCTTCTAAACCCTGATTTGAAACCTAATAGAAATCACACTAAAATGCAGACATTTTTCTTCTTTCTATCTAATTATCCTCCATTCTTCGTAGCATAATTACCGCAATTTTTCTTGATGTCATTTATTATGCCGGTTATTTTTATTCCTTCTCAGAATATAGAATAAATCGTGACCGCCTATGGATGAACGTGATTAAAAAAATATAACTTAATAATAAAATACTGTGGGATCCGGTCGAATTTAAAGAAATTTCATCTAGTCATCTTAAATCCACAAGGTTTTGTTTTATATCTTATTGAGTTTTAATATTGGATTTGGTTGTAGAAAAAATACCTACAACGGTGTGTAGCGGAGAGATTTCTCTCTTACGACATATATTTCTTCTATTTTTATGATAGTTGAGTTATTTCAATTCGTTACGTTGAAATTATTATTCAAATATTTGAATAAACTGAAACATGTAAAAAATTTTTCAATTTATATCGACTAGTTAAGAAAGCTTCCGGATTAGAAGAACACTTTCTTATGCTCTTCAAGTCTTAATTCAATCCGAATTTGATTTTATTCTTTATTGTACTTTCATTTAAGAGCGATATAGTTCAATTAATATTTCAATAAATTTTCCTGAAGAATGCTGGATTAAGTATAAAAGAAGTTTGCTTCGATCGTCCTCATTTGTGCTACTTTTTCCGTTGAACAATTTTCATGTTTTCGAATTAGTTCACTGGACACAAACTGCGGAAAAATGGCGGAAACATTTTGAACTTTATATCTTGTAATTCTTTTTACTATTTTATATTGACGGATCTCTATTTTCTAAATTTTTTCTATTGATACGATAAGAGACAAGTTTAATAACGTTGTTATAGAATCCTTTAGAGCTATGAAGATATTAAGTGTTTTATTTCATTAACACCAAGAGCACAATACAGAAGGCTGCCAGTCTGATAAGCGAAAATGGTGAATCAATCAGGCAGCCTTAAAACAATAGCATCAAAAACGAAAAAAAGTGGTAATGAGTTAATAACAAGGCACTCTTTTGATCCTTACACTAGAGTAAGCCTCTGCTGGGTAGCTGGACAATATAAATTGGAATGGAAAGGCAAGGCAGATTGGGTTGCTAAAGGTGGGACGAAGAGAGAGAATGCCTAAGAGATAGTGTTACTATCGATGGAATCGTTAAAAGATGCTACTGACACAGGATATTTTATTTAACAGAAGTGATTATTTATAGACGAATAGGTCAAGGATCAACGGAAATAATACAAAAAAAAATAGATGCCTCAAACATTCAATCCAGAAGACCATTGGACATTTTACTGTACTGCACAAGATTCCAGAAATGAGAAATGACAAAGAACAACTATTGCTAAAAGTGTAACGGTGAATTGCTCTACCGGTGCCATGGAGAAACTGCGTTGGAATATAAGCTATGAAAGGGTAAACATAGGAGGAAAATGTAGAAAATAAAGGGTAACATAATAGGCCTCATTTCTCCAAGTGAACCATGACCAATATTGATCGATGTTGCCAGTACTAACCTAAATTAGCACATATTTTATTTTTTCCATAAATAATCAGTTTTCATTTCTGAAATCAAAATTAAAATTCAAAAAAGTTGAGGTTGATTTACTATTATTTCAGTAGATGAATTTTAGTGCAAATAGCAAAGTGTTTTGTCGCAACAACTCGCGTCGTATTATTATTATTATGTAATCTAACAGGTCTGAAAACGATGTCTGGTTCATATTTTTAAATGATTAGGCACGCCGTAATATAAATTTTGCAATTTATAGAACGTCTCTAGCACTCATAACAGAGCTGATATAAATTTTTCAAAATGGAATATTTTTGCTCCATTTTCTTTTCTTCTTACAACGTTTGATTACGTCACCAGTACCGATCGAGTTTTGTTCGCCACACTACAGCAGCATCCACTCTACGTTGATTTGTTTCACCATCATATGCGTTGTGTAGTATTAGTCGTATTTTTGGTCAAGATATCGAAGTCTCGATTGATAAAGATTCGTTATAAATATTGTACCAACACTATTACTGCATCATATAAAGTATTTTTAAGTATCCCTAAGGGAGAAAAATTACGGAAAAAATGATGTGATGCAATAAAAATGGACAGTAAAAGGAATACCGTTTTATCAAGTACAAGATATCGGTTTTTGTTCAAAGCTTAAAACTTTAGATACAGGCTAGCTTGACGTATTATTGAAAAAATAATGTAGTAGTTTCAAGGTGTTACTTGTGATTTCATTTTGTTGATTTTTTTGCATTGGTCTGGCGTTCGTACGGAATCTAATTGGATATTGTTAAAGAAAAAAAAAAGAGGCACCACCGGATTTCAAAACTAATAATTTTTAAAATCTATTTGGGAAAAGTTGTCTGATGAACCACGAAAAAACCCCTGCTCCATTTTAATCAACAAATCAACTGCTTGTCGTTAAAATAGTTACAAAGGACTTTATCTAGTAGCTTTTCACAAGGCGGCCGCTCTTCTACATAATCGGCGCTAATGACGTAGTACTTTTTGAAACGGATATCGGACAGTATAAAATATATCTAGACTATACTAATATATATACTAATCTTATCGACTTGGAATAAACACCAATATGCTTGTAAAATTATGTTGTATTTATTTTCGTTGAACATAAGTATACTTTTTTAAATTTTCCACGCCTATTTTCACAACTTACTATTTCATTCTTGTTTTGTCAACTGGTAGTATCGGTTTTCAATTAACTTGTCAGTGTTGCCGATTCACATGACACGAGGTGTTTTTATTCGTATATCAATAAGAAAGTTAATAAAACGACCTTATGTTTTTACTTTTATTTTGATAACTTCTGAAGTGGTATTCATAGTAAAATCAAACGCAAACATACGTTTATTAAAAATGATATGATTTAGTCGAATCACTAAGCTAATATACAGATAGTACCAAAAGAAGCATAATGAAAACCATCAAAAGGAAAAAATGAAAAAGAGCGAACTAAAATTCTGAATGGAACAAAACAACTAGGATTCGAAGTAATATCTAAAATATTATCTACAAATACCATAGGTTTCCATATATAATGACCATTCATGAAATAGTCAATTTTCATTTTCATATTACTTTACTCAGCTGTTAAGGTTATAAATATTAAAAAACAAAGTCTATCTCGCCCAATGAATTATACAAGAAATGAATTACTTTGGTTTGTAGTCGAATCATTAATCGTATGAACGAAATTTAGTTTGGTCACATTCATATTTTTCAAATACACCGTAAACATAATAACAAGTGAAATAATACCAGGAGCGCCGTGTATGGATTTACCATGTTTCAACTTCAATAGATAGTTATTTTTCCGACTCGAACCCAACGAATACCTATTAAAACTATTGTAGTTCGGATATTGCATAAAATCGTGTATAGTTTTTATCAACTGATATCTAGTTTGTTAGCTGGATCAATAAATATATTGTTTCCGTTACGTGGAAGTAAATTTAAATTTGAACAAACGGAAAGAAGGTTTTGCGTGTCGGAGGGTAATAAAGCCCGCCAAATAAACAATGTATTGCTAATTTTATTATATTTTCCTCGTATACGATTGAGACACTTAAATATGTTGAACTTCTCCAAATCATTTCGTAGGTACCTATCCGAGGCGAATTAGATTTATTTAGTCTCATTAGCGTCAACACGCAACATAACAAGCTAGTGATTTTCATTATTTTCGTGTCTCGTGTCTATTTGGCGATATTTTTTTCACTTTTTTTCAGCTAAATGCTGCAGAAGTGAATAAATATCTATCAGAAAGGAAATATATTTTTATACAAGGTTTTTTACCGTTTTTAAATAAAAATTTTTTTTTTTAAATTTCATTTTTACATGAAAGGTTCCATCTAATGTTTAATGTAATTCCACCAATAGTAAAACACTTGGCATATTGTTCAATTAGCTTTTTCTTCTGCTACCTGCCTTAACGACACCAATACTATCGTTTTGACATCGTTGTCGTGGCGATCATCCTCTAGGTAATTATTCAAATGAAGGTGGTAGATCGTGACTGAGAGATTCCCAGACACATGAGCCGTTTGTAGATGGACAGAATCATGTAGCAAAAGGATACCTTTTTTTAGGGTAACAATGTTGAGAGTCACCATTTCAACATTGTTTTGATTCTGGTGTGACGTAGACCAACCATGTTTCAATCTATGACGCCTAATAGTATTGCAAGTATTTCTGATTTCTAACGTGATCTTCATTTCTGATATATCAAATATTTCATCTTAAATATTTAGGGTATACGATAAGTAACATTCCAAAAACCTTTTTTTATCAACTTTTAACAATAAATCATCGTTAGTGCGTCCTAACCCACAGAATAATAATTCCATTCATAATGTTTACTGTGAAGAATGTAGTGGCGCGGTGTTTTTCTACAGAACGTTCTAAAGTTTATTGAAATAAAATATCAATCGACTCAATAAATTGAATAGGCTAACCTTAACAGTCTTATCATACTAGCGGTTTAAAAGCGGCTGCGGAGCGAAGCGGGCGTGCAACGAATGCGTCGCGAACACGCCGCGGCTGCGCCGCGAAGACGTCGCGGGCGCGTGGTAGATGTGAAACGTTTTCGTCGCGTATTTGTAGCGTACAATACACTAACATTAATACATTAACGTACGGTTTGGCGTTTGTAAGCGACAGTACAAAATGGCGTCCCCGCTGTTATTCGCAGCGATCTCGTTGTGCGTCCGCAACGAATTCGTGAAGACGCCGTAATCCGCTAGTACGATAAGACCCTAAGTATTTTTCGTTAAGATTTATCATTTTAAAATCTAGAACGTAGCGTATGTTAATGGAGCTTTTGATTGGTAAGAGAATCATCAAATTGTTTAAGTCTTATATCCGTTCCAAACAATCATATATTTCCTCCTTAAAAAACTAGTAGGTATAGATAAGCGAATATGGTGGGCTTTTTACTAATTTGGTTGTAATATCCTGTTTTTTCTTTCCTTTGACAGACTATTAACTCTCTCCTTGTATCTGTGTTTAGCTATAACACTCATTAAGCTACTAACATCACTTAATGAATGATATTTTTTCAGTTTTTATTAGATTTCAATTAAATGAAATTTTGTATTTTTGAACATATGTCTAGTGTTCAGAAGTTTATGACTGACTAATTTGAGAAGGTAGATCCGTTTTTTTCACAGAAGGCTTGCGTCTAATTACCCGTGTAAACTTTATTAGGCACTGATGAACTAATGGGGCTTTTAAAATTTATTAAAATCCCCAGACGAACTGGCGGTCGGTCGATGTTTCATCATCAGTTCATTATATACCTACCCACGAGATATTTATTCAATCATAAATTTTATTGCATGTCAAATTTCTCTTTAACGTAAAAGAAAGGTAATGAGTTCCGTAATTGAAAGGAATGTAAGATCGTTGAAAAATATTTGGAATAAATACTTGATAAATATAATAATAAAAACATATTGTTTTTAGAAAGAACATTTGTTCAAAAGATAAATATTGAAACTGAAATAGCTTTAGAGCAAAGCTAACCAACTTAAGTGCACTACAAAATATGAAGGGTCTCTCATAAATGATGTCAATTTTATAAAATTCACTTTGCTTATTAAATAATTGTATATAAATAATTATAGAAAATAGAGGAAGCTCTATGAGACCTGGTTAAAACCATTCTTTGGGTTTGGATGCAAAAATTTATTATTTGCAATAAATTATTTTCCACGCAAGAGTATCGTTATCTGAATAAAAAGTAATCTGACGGTGCAAAATGCAACTAAAGCTGGATGTGGTAGAGGTTCTTCGATCTTATTTTGCGAAATTTTCGCAGTATGTGGTTTACCATTGTCTTTTTGTAAAAGAGCCCGCTTTCGGTTAACTTAACTTGGATATTTTCCGATGAAACTTCATACATTCGCAACAGCTAACCACTATATTTTCAAATTTGAATACCGACATTACGTTTGAAACACCCTCTGTATTTCGTATGCAACTCATCATACTTTTAGTTTCAATTTATGCATGAAATAACAGTTTAAAGAAAAATATAGAGAAGAAAATGTTAGTTCAACTAAGTGATTAAGTGTAAAATACCATGTTTTTTCAAAGACATGTGCCTCCCTTGTCACTAAAGCTAGCAGTGCAATATGAGTAGGCAGAAAAAACAATAACCGGAAAATTAATTAAATTCTAATTAAGTGACATTTTATGAAGTTTTCCGCTGAGCAATTTTTTGAGATTTTGGCTGTTCTGAAGTTAGCATAGCAATGCAAATTAAATGTGCAAAATCAATAGATAATGAAATTAGAATCGGCGACTTTTAGGTACGTCTGTTTTGTAAGAGTAAAAAAGTTTTACAATTGATTAATATGGTCCCACCGTCTTCTAATTTTTTGATGCGATACTGAGACTACTTTAGGGTATAAAGTTGAGGAGCCGTACTAAGACGAGCAATGCCTAGATAATACAACGGCATTGAAATTAATAATAGTTGCAGAATAAATAAAAAAAATGTTTACAGAACCACCAAAACGTCTTGGATCTTGGACGATTAAGACAGTAAAAGCAAATTAAAACAAAATTAATATGAAATACAAAAGTGTGAAGAAACTATAAACTGCAATAGCAGTAGATTATGTCAACAAAATATGAATTGGAGTGATATCATAAATTCTTCAACCGGTTTCTGAATTTTAATAACCTTCGAAATATGGTAGATAGAGTGACTTATTATGGTTGTGGTGTAACACATTTAAAAAAAAAAGAGCAAACGCCTACTTAATTACATTTCTGTACAACTTATCAAGGCTCAAAAATCGGAAGTATAAAGCAATCGAAAGTAACTTATTATTAAAAATACTGGTAAGAAGTATGGGTATAAAGTTAAATATTTTACGTTTTTCGATAATCATGAACTCAATCAAACCAAAAATATATTTTTTCTGAATTCAGTTAACCAAAGAAATATTTCTACAACAACACTGGTCTAAATTTTAAAAACTTGTTCTAATTTAGGGCGTAGTTTTCATCTGCCAAAAATATTTCGCTTACTTATTTGTTTCTATTTCATTGTTATGAAGTATTTTTACCTGACGTCCCCTAAAAAGCTGACACCGTGAAATTACACACGAAAAACAGGCGTTTTAATATTACCAAAACGAATTCTAATTTATTGTATCGTGAAATGTGGGTTTTTTTTCTTCCTGGAAACTAAGCGTTTTATTTGATAAGATTGAAAATCATCCTCTCCAATCAGCAACAGCAATTTAAACGAGGTTGTTGAGAGTGTGATCTATGATCGATCGGGTTCGTAATGTTTCCCACAGTCGTTCACAAAGATTTTTCTCTTGATTGTTTCGCCGTGAAATTTGTTTTGTTTTCGAAATTTATACTCTAATTAACCTATTATAAAAAAGGACCTTGTTTATTTCGTTTTATTTTTTAATATTCCCAATTGCGATTACTTGGAATTTTTATAAACGCTTTTTGCGATTTATTTATTAAATATATTAAATCTTTGTTTTCTTGAAGCAAAAGGTGAATTATGAAATAAATTACTAATTTCACTCGATTTCATCATAATACAAGAGGTTAGATTAAAACCAAATATTACGTGCACAAACTAACTATTATAGCCGAGAAAGATAGTGGAGAAATATTATAGGTGGTAAAGGTCTACTTCCGCTTCATTTTTTAATGGAACCTACCGCATATGCCGCATTAGTCTTCGTATATAGTGCAATATTTGCGAAGCTAGTGGATACCACGAATATATTGGATCCAGTTGACATATTGTATGGTGTCCTTCTAATATCAGTCGCAGCCATTGCAGCATGAGTTTTTTTCTCTACCCGACTCTCCTTCTTCTTCTTGGAATACTAACGCTTCGGAAGTGCTGAACTCAGTATCTGTGTTATAATGAATATCCATCTTCTTTTTATTTTGGTTTCATTTCGACCTCGTTTTGTATTCAGAACAGATTTTATTAGTTTCGGTTCCTTTATTTTCTGTTGTTTTCTAGTCCGTTTTACTCTTCCATTTTTTTTTATTTCAACTGCTCAATATTCACCACAAAATTTGAAACGAATACTAAATTTTGGTTTTTTGTAACTGGATAAAACACCTGACACATGTGAAATATTGTCGTCCAATAATTTCCCTAGGGTCCACTCATCGGTTTCATCAATAGTTTGTGTATTAAAAATCTACTATTTTCTTCACGATTGACAAAAGATCGCTTATTGGAGCGTATCTGTTGAAGAGAAGGTAAAAAAGTTGATGCTTGCGCTAACGATTCTTGTTCGATGTAACTAGGTACAACTAAGAGGCTGTTTTCCAGCTCAAATTACGTCCCAAACTTACAGAAGTTGATCATTGACCTTGACTATGTATGTTTTTGAAACAAGTGACTATTCCTTCCTAATATATACGTGTTGTTTTTCTGTTGACTAAGAGAATCGTATAGAAATAGAATAATACTAGATTAGTCAGATACTAGATTATTGACCGCGGCAGATTTAGCCAGGCTCTACAAGTTACCAAGTTACAATCTACATATTTTGCAGTTAGGCTGCATTCTAATGATCATATTACAGGTACTGCAGGTAATAAAAGCGCTTCAATGATTCGAAAAAACTTTGTCTAGGGGATGCAGATAGTGTATTGTAGGACTTGGTAGTGTTCTTGAGTAAATAAAGACGCTGACCTTATCGGTTTCCTAATAATACAGCCTGTAGATATTCTTCGCTCCAGTTTAGCCCAAGAAACGTTGAAATGTTGGGCACAGATTGGTTGATACCTTAGTCTTCATGTGTTGCTTTTATCGCACTCTTCAAAATCATCTTCAGTCCATTCACTTCTTTTTACTCTTGTAAATTGTTGGCATTTTGCTCTTAATAAAAAATAAGTCACAAAAAATCATGAAAAATAGAATAAATTATTCACCCTCTATCCCTCAATATCTTTCCTGTTTGTTTGGGTTAGATAGTGACTGACTGGTAGCATTTACCGTAGACCTACTATAGTAAGCTAACCACTCTATGACACTGCGCGACATCTGCTTATTTTTAGCGGAATTAGAGCCTCTTACCTTCTCACTCAATGGAATTACCCTATAGAGACTGATTTTAGCAAAGAAGCTGCAAAAATGATATGTTCAATAATTAGTATCACAGGAATTATCAATCTATTCTATGGTGGACAAATATTTTGGGATAAGATATCAATATACTGTTCAGTTTCAAGTTGGCGTTATTACTTTTGGTTTGAAGATTCTGTACGTCACTGCTTTTTAAATTGCGTGGGCTTCGGCTCTTTGAACAAAGGTAACTTAATAATTTCCCCGGGGCCGTATACAATTAAAAATTGTTAAACAATTGCTTTTATATGCAATTAATGTATGACAGAAAGTAATGAAAATTGTGAAGTGGATTTATTTAATATTCTTAATGAGTTGATATTTTTTTCGACGAGCCAATAAACGGAATTGTTTAGCACCCACACCGACAATTAACATACAAGCTGCCTCGTTAGAAATGTGAATGAGGATGTTGGTATTGTGAAAGAGGATGTTTCAGGTACACGAGGACCTTATTAAGTGGACAACGTAATGAACATAGTAAAACGATGTTTTATTTATTAATTATGGAAATAGAACTTCTAATAACAAAATATGAGAATATATTTATCGCTCTATTGATTGGATAGGAGTATATTGCAATTTATTCTAACTATATTTTCATATTTTCTAGATTGTACATCCATTTATATCAAAAGCAAATTTTCTTCAGCTTAATATATCAACTACGAATATCACGATAACTATTTAAATATTTAATTTTATTTCGAATGGCACCTAGTAATTTTGTACAGCTACTGTGTGGCTTTAATAAAAGTGGACAGTTAACGCCCTTGAGCAAGACAAGCGTAAAGCAATGCAACACACAATGTATGTTCATCAAAAGTATGCGAATTTATCTCTCATCTTCATCTCACAATTTCCACTTTATCAGGTTTGTGTCATTTTTACTGCATGCATTTCTAGGGAAAATATTTTGATTCAGAACTGTCAACAATCACTCAGATTTGATTGGAATACTTTTGCTTCTTCGAACTATTTTGTTGATTAATTCATTTGTTTGCTTTTTTGATATTTGGTTAGTTGTTAAATCGAAAGTGATTAAATTTTTTTCTGTCAATAAGAATTTAGATGCAGTAGAAATGGGCGGAGAACTAAGTTGTGATTTATTGAAATGGCTACGTGACAAGAGCATGAGTGACATAATTTGAATCCTCTATCACAAGTTACTACATTATTTAATAAATTTGATTCATCTGGCCTGACCTATAGATGGCGACAGTTGCTTGAAAAATAACACAAAAAATTACACAATCTTTACAGCATATGTTTCAAGTTTGAAGACGCCACGTTGTTTAGTATTTGTTAATAGTGAACGTTTTCAGTGAATTTGTAAACAAAAATAATTGTTTATCGTTATGTGAATAAATATTTTTATTTGAAAGGCATTAGCGCAACCAAAATAGAAGCTGAATAAGATTTTACTCTGGGTAAGACTTCTTCTTCGTTATCAACAGTAAAATATTGGGTAGCAGAACTTAAACGAGACCGTACGAACTGCGAAGACCAGCATCGCATTGGTCGATCAAATGAGATGACTCCCGAAATGTTGAACATCTACAAAGCGGTACTGTATGATCGTCGACTAAAGTTCGCGAGATAGCAGACATAGTAGGCATTTCAAAAAGTGCGGTTCAACGCATATTAACTGAAAATTTGGATATGAGAAAGCTGTGCGCAAGATGGATACCGCGTTTGCTCACAATGTAACAAAAAAGAGCGTCATGAAAATGTTTCCATCGAGAGTTTAGAAATAAAGCCGAATTTTCTGGACTGAGAAAGGAGAACCGGCTCCAAAGAAGGCAAAGACCGTTCCATTTCAGGCAAGGTTATGGTTTTTTAGGACGCGCGAGGGATAATTTTTTTTTGTTGGGCTAGGTACTTCTGGGACCATCCTCGTGTTCTACTATAGTTTTCAATGTGAAGAAAATGCACAAGGATAGAAAAAGTGATAAAACTCAAAAATATCTTGAATCATCTAAGAAAATGCTTTTTTTCTACAATTCGTGCTCTATTTTCAATTGCAAACAAGAAGCAGAAAAATTTAAGACCCACTCTTTGAACTGTAAGTTCCGTTGGTATTAACCGTTGCTTCAGGGTGCAAAATTCCAATGATCAAGCTGATCTGCCCACTTTGTTTAAGTTTATTTTGCAACACTTCTATTACAAAAGATAATTCATACGGAAAATAAAAATTTAATTTACTATAATTACGTTTTGATACCCACTTTACAATGTAAAAATGTCCTCCCATTTTGCTTATTAGCTATTACTTCAAATAATAATTAAAAACTCTAATAAAATTATTTGCTCTTACAACTAATACGGGTACCCAGCTGAGTTAGGAAATTAATAAAAAATTAATCGACTATGTAATTAAAAATATCGTTAAATTGTTACAACGTACATAACCCAACAGCTATATAATAACAAAAAATTCAACAAATAATGCTGTCGTATATTCCACCAGTAATAAAATTAATTAATATAGTTAATGATGGATTTCAATCGGCCCTTAGTGTGCATTAAAATCGTAATAAAATTAATTCTCTGTATACGCGGTTTTAAATATCAAACGCCGCTCGTAAATCCTAATCAAGAGGGAACAAGAAATCTCTTGGCCTCTAGCTCAAGCCAATTAGTTAACTATTGGCCGGCGTTTGTGAAATAGAGGCTTAGGATTTTTCGTCATCTTGTAATACAAACACGAACTAGAATTTTTTTTTCAATACGAGTAAGTAAATAAATAGTGTGTTTGTGTAATGAGACGTATTGAAAGCAATTCAACTGATGCTTTCATTCACATTAGTTATACTCGTATTGTACGAATGAACATATATTGATTTGTCAACATTTACATTAAAATCTGTCACACGTGGGTGGTTACGTTTTAGGCTATTATGTTTCACAAATTGTGTTAAGCTTTGTTTACACGCACAACAGGACATAAGTTGTACGGCTGCCGTGATAATCCGACACCAGTCGGTCTTTAGTTTACCATCAAAGAGATTTTTATTGTAATATTTCGGGTGAAATAGATACTCATGTTGCGCATTGAAGTTAAATAGACGCGGTAATCAAAATATTTGTGATTCAGTTGCCACAAGCTATTTGTAGTAAATTATCAATATCTGTATCAAACATTTGCATATAATTTTTATAATAACCTTTCCAAATTCCTCAAACTACGGCTACTACTTTAAATACTACTTAAGTTTTGAGATATGGCAACACTGATGTTAATATATCAAATGAGATTGCCATCATAAAGTTTGACATTTTTAATGGTGAACGTACTCAGAACATGTTATCATACGAGTGCTATCTTTACAGATATTTGAAACATTCATCTTGGTCAAAAATGGAATTAAATCACGAACATTTTCGTGCGATGATTTTCTATGAATATCGACATGGATTAAACTAACAGGAGTGTGCCGATCAACTCACTTCGACTTTTGGTGATGAAGAACCATCTTTAGAAAGGTCATCCAAAATCGGCTGTTGTGCCAGAAAACATCAATGCTGTGCGTAAATTGATATTACAAGAACATCATGTGAGGTACCGTGAGATTGGGCATTGGTTCAATTCGCATACATTCAATCTTGCGTTTGTAATCATTTTGTAATCACGAAGATTTGTTCACGTTGGATACTGTACAAACTGCTAGTCGCTCAAAAAAAGCTTGTGTCGATTGGTACAAAGAAATGCTGAAAAAATTTAATCGTGGTGACAGGTGATGAATCATGGATCGATGCATATGAACCCGCAACATTCGACTGTATGAGTGTTTCAGAACCGAACCAATCAAAATTTGTTTGCGTACGAAGCACCGTTTCTGAAAGCGATGTCGAACGGTCAATTCTGAATGGTACACCAGCTTTGGTTTACCATAAGTGTTCGAGAAAATCAGAAAAACCAATTGCAGAAGTCGAATCACTACTATACTCGACTATGCGAGCTCTCACAGATCAATTCAAATAAAAACGTTTTTGAACAACGAATCGATAGATCATCTGCTGTACAGTTTTTGTTTAGCACCCAATGATTTCTTCTTGCGAGGTTAACGTAAATAGGGTTAGATGATCATTTGATGTGGTGAATTCGGATAGAGAAATGTATGATGCAATATTTGTGCATTGTGCTATTTTAAAACCAATAACAAGAAATCAGATTATAGAAAGATTCCAATTGAGTAAGGAAAATTGAAATCTACAATTATTAGATATATGTGAACTTATACTTTCAAAAATATACAAATACAACATAATTTGAAATGCTTAAAAATAATTGAAATTGAATTAAATTTTGACTAAAAACCAAACATTGTAAAGTACATAACAAATTTACACAGACTAAAACAAAGTAACGGATTTCACTAACTGAAACCTAACCTAACTTAACGTGTAGCATCTTTGGCTGAATTTACCAGTAAATTTAAAGCGACCTTTGTGAACCTGTGAGTCAGATAATTAGTTTGGCCGAATTTACATCCCCCGATTATGGACCTGTACGATGTTATTTTTTGAGAGATTTGTTTGTAGTTTTGTTTAAAATGATGTACGCTGTAGTCCTGTAAATTGGGAAGTAATCAAATCTAATTAAAGAAATGAAACAATGATCTATGTATAGATTTTAGAGTAAGCACTGTGCTAGTCAATAATTTTGCTCATTTTAAAAATATTTTCATTCTTGTACAAAAAACAATTTTCAGAACATTTTTTTGTTTTTATATTATGTTGTATTGCAGATGTATATGTTCCTGAAACACAATTTAAAGATCCCGAACCCGTTAAGACCAGTTTTCTTTGTTAATTGCTCAGTTTTCCGGTTATTAGTCAGTGATAGTATAAAATTTTACGTAATTGGGACAATTTTACATTGAATTGGGGTATTTTCGATTTAGAATCGGTACTAGCTTTCATATATTTCGAGACATCAGGCTCCCATAAAAAAAACTTCTACTAAAGGCTGGAAGTCTATTCCACTGAGTTTTCCATATTTGTAGTTTTCTAAAATATCTTCTGTTCATTTAAGGGATATCTCTCTCATTATATCGATGATCTCTTTTTCTTTCTGTTGATGAGATCTGAGATCATTTGGTATGTTCAGTCTCGGTAACATTTCCGTCGTCAGTAATGAAAAAATTGTTAAGTAATTTCTTCTTCAAAGCAGCAGCACCTGAAACAATTAAATTTATAATTCAAATTCAATACACGGAAGCATTGTAGCGTTACTTTTTCGACAAAACATTCTCTAATTAAAGAGTTTTTGTCGACTCTGGCGTTCCGCCTCAAATCTTCACAAGTTCATTATCGGATCGAAGAGGCCCGTTGCATAAAAGCTTTTTTTTCCTCCTTCTTGTCTCCACTATTTACTTTGAACGTTGTTCAAGCAGCGGCGCGCTTTTTAGAACAAAATAATTCAGCCTGTGATTTAAATTATTCATCTTTTTATGCATGAATCAATTAACGCGAATAAAAACTTTGAATTGAAAATGAAAATTTTCATAAGTCGATAAACCTGAGTTAGGGCACTCTAGCAACTCAAGTTCCATCAATACAAACTAAATCTTTTTGTCGTCCTGGAATAATCTGTTTGAACGCAGGACTTTCGACTCTGTTTTTCTTCAACTGAACTGAACAAAGTATTTATTTGATTCACTTAATCTTTGTACTTTAGTTATCTCATTAGGTACTCCGAATCTAAGCTGAATGAATATACGCTTTAGAAACTCTAATTGCATCGCCACTGGTTGAAACAATGGCTTCTTTCATTTGACTTAAATATCTAAAACAATCGAGATAGTAAGTGCGACAAATCAATAAATTAAAGCCTTTAAGAAAATCTCCTATCAGGAAATCTGAATGATTATTAGTCGCTACAGAATACCACTTTCACGCAATTTGTATAAATTCATTTAGGTGTAGTACCGACGAAATTCCTTGGGAACAAGACTGAAATGTATGACAAAAAAGTGCTTGGGGATTTAATTAATTGGATTTTTCACAATAAATTTGTTTTGCCTTTATCTTTTTCTGATGTCCTACGTTCCTACTCAATATAAAGTAAATATGTGTTTGTTATAGTGATTTATTTCCATAATTCTCTATAGGTCTTGATTATTAAATAAGAAAGCAGAAAAATTGAATACCGTTTAAAAATGTGTTTTTTTTTAATTAGTTATACTAAAAAGTAAAAAGTTTAAATAAAATAAAGTTTAAAAAAACCTGAGAAACGCGTATTATAGACATGTGGGATGCTTTCTATACGACATTTTAAAACTAGTTCTTTTGTTTCGAAATGAAACTAGTAAAAAATTGTAACGAGTGACATCGAGTCCTAAATTTCGATTTAACACTTTTTCATTTTTAATAATTGCTAATCAGTTACTGGTCAATCAAACGATGATTCTCTTTTTGCTCTTAATCTCACCATATTATCCATGATATGGCGAAACAGCCATGAATTCATGCTCTATTCTAATTTAATCATATGCACGATTGTACATAAGCAACTTATTTCGACATCTAACGGATCTGATAGTCTATGTTGAGAGGCTTTCTTCTCGTATTCTTCATATTTAACAGAAAAACTTTCTTCGGTATTCATTCATACGTCACATGGATTCTAAAATGTTACCAAAGCAATTTATTAACCATTTTCTTTGCAATATTATATTTAGACTTTTGTACTGAAAATCGAACTGACTGAACGCAGTTTCATCCTATACCTATACACTAACCATTCTAATTTTAATTAAGTGACTTTCAGTTTTTTAAATTGCTAAACTTCTTTCCTTCGCTCTCCTCTATATTTACATGAAATTGTTCAATGTTGTCATTTTCTTTTTGAAAATAAACGGTTGCAGCTCAGGAGATTGAAACTAAATAAAAATACTGTCAATATATTCAAAGCTTGTTTGAACAGTTAATTAAATAATATTCTACAGATCTCTTAAGTGATTACTAGATAGTTTAACGGAGAGATTAATCGTCTAACCACAACCGCTACTTTGCATGAATTACTAATAAATTTTGACCTGACTTCAAGTATTTCTCAATTTAGATACGGGATCAGATTACTTGAAGCTTTTCTATTATCAGCTTGATAGTTTTATTGCTAGCGATTTCACTATATCTGCTACCGAGTTAATAGTGTTGTTAATTATAATCACGAAATCGGTAAAAATATCTATAAATAACTAGACTAATTATTGAGAACACTGATAAAGGACTCGAAAAAAGAAGAATATACTTGAATCGATGACATAACATAGTAATTTTTCACCTGTTGAAAATCAACAATTTCTCAACAGAAATTGTACCTACAAGGTGAGGCAGAGCAGCTTTTTTATTCATATTCGGGATGATCGATCAATAGATTATGGTCATTTAAAACTCATGAACCTGAACTTCCATGAACAGTAATAAGAAATATTACCACTACTGTGAGGGATATGTAAAGCATAACCAACATGTAAACGAATTGCGGAGCTTCAAGCGGAAAATGTAGTAGTCACAAGATATAGCTTCTTATTCCAAATAACTATACCAAATAGATGAGACTGAAAAAGCGGTGCACCCATACGTACATAACAACAGTCAACTGTTATCTTCACATCATAACCAAGCAGGGCTGATGGTACTCCATTTTGTAGAAGTTAACTTTAAGTTGCGTCAATGTTATTCACCAGATCTAAAGAATGAATGAAACAGTTTGCATTAGAATAATCGCCATAATTCACGAGATACGAGATAATAAATAAAGAAAATGGTCAAAATTGTTGAGTTTCTATCGTAAGCTAAGTAGACATTTGGAATGTAAGGGGTTGACGAAGTACTTTCTGTAAGTAATAAACTGTGCATGACGCTCTATATCACTATATGAAGAAAAGCCGTTATGAGATGAAATAAATGAGAAGGATTAGGCTGGAGAATTAGATTTGGAGGATAACTGTAGATCTGTAAAGGTCGCTGCAGGATAAGTCTCAAAACAATTCATCAAATCTATGAACACATGAACAGTAAGAAAATGGCAAAACATCATATAAGATAGTTGTTTCACTTCCACATTGAGAGCATGCTGCTACTAATGAGTTTCTTGATAAATTACCTGTAATGCACGAACTTAATCTATCTGAATTTCTTACTGGAAAAAATTAATATGAAGCGTTGTTTGCATACGTGATATCTTTCTTATTTTCTTTAATGGTGAGGCTCACTTTAATTTTCCAAAATTGGAAAACAACTAATATTTTACATAATTGTTTTATTCTGGATAGTACATAAGCTCAAAGGAGTTTGAGAAAATATCAATAAATATTAGAAAAATAATTATCTTGGGGTACAAGTACGTACGATTTTGTTCAAAATTACTCTCCGCCAAAAAAGTATCGCATCACAATAATTTATGATCATTGTAATGAGATAGAGAAACTAATATTAAAAATGGGAAAATATAGTTTGAAATAATTCTTTTAAAACTGAATTTAGTAACGTGTGTTGCCTCATCGAGCTCTAATCACATCGCGTCAACGCCGTGGCTTCTCCAATTGATATTGGTTCAAATTTTCCCACTCAGCTATTGACACATCTTACAGCCGGTATCAAATTTGTGATTCTCTGTAAATCTAGTAATATTGTCTCACGCATGCTCAATAGGGCCCGCACTGCTTGTAGGCCAGTCTAAAATTACAATATTCACCTCTTGAAAGTATTGGCATAAGGAATAACATATACTTAAAAAATCTCTGTAATGGACATATGGGTAGTTAACAACATGATAAACCCTCCTCCAAAATATATTGCTAGGAAAATACCTCTCACCATCTCCTTCATAAGCCGATATTTTCGGATTTAGAGTATATAAATAAAATCTGGACTTGTACGTGAAAAGTACATAAGCCCAATAAGTCAGTTGAGGAGCAGTTTCAACGACTCTGACTCTAATTCCAGAATTTCTAAAAACACTTCTTATGGTTTGTAAAGTTATCCTTACTTTTAGAGCTTCAGTTCACTCTTTCACAAGAGTTAGCGTTATTGCTATTACATGACTTCTTCGTAAAGCTTGCAATGTCAAAAATCTATTGTCTGCAGATGTAGTTGTCGACCCTGCATTAGTCTTCTGTCATATCCTCTAGTCTCTCGATATCCCGCAAGTACCCGGAACACACTTAACTGATTAATTTCCAATATATTGACAAGACAACTCTGACTGCTCCCGTCTTCAATAAGAGCAATTATTCTAACGATTTAAATGTCTGTCCACGCTCTGGTCAATATTAATTTAAGAATGCCCAATAAAACACAAACTTCTTACTATTAATCTATACCGAACAAAAACTGATAAGAAGCAAAATCCAATTTTGCAATTTCTCTTGATTTTTTCTCTGAAAATTAAACTAATGGATATTTCAGTTGTCCTGTTTTTTGTTGGTTTCTAGTAATATAACTATAATAAAATTCCACTAACGCTGATTTAGTAAGCAATGTTGCCATGTTTATGGCAGAGTGTATTTTGGTATTATCTCACGGTATTGTCCATATAACGATCCATAACATTTTCCTTTATCACATGGTATTTTTTTTTTTCGATTTAAAATAACAACATTCTCTTCATGTCATATTGTACATATATGAAAGTGTATAAATGAATTTAGGAAGGTTTAAGTTATTTAAATTATATTGCTCGCTTTTGTTGTATATATATCTGTCGTTGAAAATTGCATGAATTGCTTGACTGAATCCAAAAAAAAAAAAGAAGAAAAAAAGTTAATCTATTTCACGTTCTGTCCATCAATATCAGAAATCTAATATATAAACAGGCTATGCACACAATCTTATACAATAATAGCAGACCAGTAAAATACTTAGCCTGCAATCATCCAAAACACGTTCGAGTACGTAGACGATCCAACTCAAAAATGACACCAGGCCTATACTTAGTGGTTTTTTCAAGCTAAACCGCATTGCACACGCGTTACCAAGAATATTTTCTTCTTCTTTTTTCTTCTCATTACCGATAAGTATATTGATTGAACACGGGGAAATTACGACGAGTTCGGTTTTTGTAGCGCCTCTCAATGTTCTCGAGAAAAAAATTATGTACCATATTTACGCTTTGTTATGTTTATTGTTATAGTCACTACTATTTTACCTCCTACTTCGTTTATATTATTGAGGTATTTTTCTGATGAATTGTCTAGTTATCGGTGGGAAAACTTTGTGGAATAGTGTGAATTTCATCCAGTTTTTATTGTCTGATTGCTTCTATGTATTTGCTGACCTCCCACGGACTTGATAACTTCAAATTACTTCAAAAGGCGTATTAAGGGCGTGCTATAAACAGCATTTCTTTCTAAAATAAACAATAATGATCATTATTATATAATTGTTCTCTTTAATGAATACAAGTGATAATCAGTTTCACTTGAGCTTTTCTAAAATAAATTCTTGTACTCTTTATAAAACAATTCGGAATACGTGTCTGTTTTAAATTTATCTTCATCACTAAACAGATAGAAGATAGAACTCAAATCTGAAAGGCCCCAAAACCAGATCAGGTTTTTATGACGGATGAGGCCTTAAATCGCTACACAATTGGGGTAATTTCTTTACATCAGTACCGGATAAATTGACAGGCGCATTGATGTGATGAAATAAAACTCTTTTCTTCAACAAACGCGGTCGTTACTTTTTTGACTTTCGTATTGAAAGTTATCGTTTTTCCTTTATTCTAAACTGATCTATCTATTAGATTTATGTGACATTTTGAAGATGACAACAGATATGTAGCAACAATTTATTAACCTCGTTTGTAACTGTGCTCGTACCAATACAGAAGAGTTAGGGCGGCAATAAAGTTGTTCACAGTGCTCCTTTTTTGTGTTTGTTTAGTTTATTATGTATTGCGGTTTCCCCATAGGTAAAATAATCTAACAAAAACTCTATATGGTTGTCACATTATAAAAAGAATTGCGTGTACAAAAGCACCAAAAATATAACCAAGTTCACGGTGAAGTATCAATGATATTGATCACCTCGCTCTAGTGGACCATCAACATTTGCAACTGAACGTAACACTGATTAATGATTGATTTATATTATCATATATCCGAAATAAATAGTCGAAGAAAAGAAACTACTGTTCCACAATAATGGTCACAAAGCATATATCAAACATAATAAATTGATTATAATTAACGAGGTGGACGAAGGAGCTTACAACAAGGCAGACAACAGGAAAAATATGAAGATAGGAATACAAAAGTACAAGAAAGATCTCCAGAAACGAGCAGACTAAATAAACAATAAAGAAAAATCACGCGAACAACTAAAAACTAATAAGTTAAATTAATAAAACTGACACACATGAAAATACCTATGAAAACGAATAGGACATGGAGAATGGAATGGAATATATGAAAACAAAAAATAAAATGGATATATTGAGAACTACAGAAACAAAAAATAAAGGTCAAGGGGAAATATAACTAGAAACATTTTTTAATATTTAATGGGGGTAGATACAATAAGTAGTAAAAGGATCTCGTCTTAGCATCTGTATTGGTTATCGTTGTGTCCAATTCTATGAATGTTCAATAAGCCTAACCAGTTTTTTGATAGTGAATAGATATTGATTTGATATTTATTAGTTATTTATATTGTCCCGTATTCTCCTTCTGTTTTTATTTGCTTCATCATGTGAACCGCAAGTCCTCTTCCTTTATCAGTTCAGTCTTAATTAACAAAACGATTAATCAAAGCTCCACCGTGGTAAAATTTTTTGTTAAAGAAACGTTTCATTTGGGATACGGTTGGCGCATTATAATATGAATCTATTTCAAGTCTTAAAAAAACTATTGAACATCCACCGTATTTCTGTGAGATGACTTTAGCTGACTTTTTTCTTTGTCTTTTCCTTAAAATTTAGAAGAAGCTCATTACCTGGCGTAAGAATTACGTCATGATGATACAATGCATTTAGAAATAGATATATCTTCAGTACTTCATTCATTGATTCCCGATATTTTGGTCACGAACATTTTTTTTAATCCATTTTCAAACTCAATTCCACTAAATATTTTTTCTGTAGCCTCATACTACCAACAAACCATTGTATAGTCATTGATGATCATTTCGTTTGTTTTTTTAAGTAATAAAATTATTTGAAAATGGGTTTCGTGGTTTCGTATTCCAATTAACGTATAGTTAAGAATATCTACAGAACATAAAATTCAATTAATGGAAATATAAAATTATGGTTGGCAAATGGTACTCAATAGTAATCAGTCATCAAATTATATATCTTGCGCTTCAACACTTCAGCGATATTATATCTATTACTCAGCGGACAGTATCGGATCTTCAAATATTTTAACTTTGAAAAACGAAAAATCTACGATTTTTTCACGTCTCACAATGCATTCTTAGATAGAATTGTTCTTATACTTTCTGTAAATAATTTAGTTACCGTTCTTCTATTTTTAATTAAGTTATTTCTATTAGATGTGGTTATGTTTTTATAAAAATATTTTGTAAGATTAACCTTACTGGAAAAAAATGAGCAGCCAGTCTAAAGACTATGTTGTAGATGTTGGGCACCGCCTGCAAATCAATCATAAACGTTGATACAGGAGGTAATACAAAATATTATGGTTAATACTTCCCCTCAACGAATTATTTTTTATATAAGCTTTTTTCCTAATAGAATTATGTCAAACAGTTACGATGGAAAACCCTCCTCGCTTTTCTAATTTTTTGAAATCCTTTTTTCTGTCAGCCATTGACAGCCATTTTATTTAGAAATATTGACATATATCTATATCTTAATTTATCACCATTGTTATGAAATTGAAATATATCTAAAATGTATGTTTTAGTAGATTCAGATCATCGATTTATATTCCATTTACGTAATTTTGAATATTTTCGAAATGTTCGTGTTGAAGTCCGGACCTGCTCGTATTTACTAAGATCCCAATTCGAGAAAATGATTGAGAGAAAGAGAGAGAATATAAAAGAGAGAAAAAAATTGACAATACGTGAGCTGTAAGATCGAGTTTTGGTTGGATAAGAACGGATAATGACCGGTTCTATGTTAGCCACACTATACATTAGCCTAATATACTCTAATATACCATAACTACGGCCTTTATCTAAATCTCTGAAATTAAAAAATTGTTTGGCTTCAACAAATTGCTAGAACGTTGTTTGGGTAATGGATTATTCGAAGATTAAACAAGTTAACCGATGGAAATGATATTTGGCTTGTTACCGTAGTTTTAGTTGTGTGGTTGCATCTCAATAAAAACTACAAAATAAACCATCGATCAATAAGTCCCCGGTTTAGTAACAAAAAACAAGATAATTTTCTTCAAAATTGATTAAGTGGTTTCGACGTCGGTTTCCATCCTTGTTATGTCATTTTTATAAAATGATTTTTCCGCCTGCTCCCGTGTAACGTCCCTTTTTAATTGATATCTCTTTTCTTAGAGCATTTTTTTACCTTTGACGACAACAGCCAGTAGTCGCTAGAGGTATAATCTGGAGAGTATGATGGATATAGAAGCGTTTTATGTGATTTACTTGTACAGTCATAGTCACTATTGATTGTATTTTTCCTTTTACAAATAGTCGATGAGCAATGTATATTGTCTGTTCTCCAAAATACACAGGTAATAAACCTTGTTAGTTGACTTTAACGTTTTTATTCGATTCAGATGGCTTTCGCCGGAACCAACACGACAGATATTTGATCTAACTATTGTTGTGGTGAATTCAACTTTCATCCGTAGATGCATATTCTCGCAAAAACATTCTACCTGAACAGCCTCAAAAAGTGCTCTGAATCATAGCTAAGTTGTTTTTGTTTCATTGTGAGAAAACGAAGCATCCACTTCGAAAGCAGCTTTTGTGAACATATGACGTTTTCTTTTTCTCATTGCAATTTTTCAGCAGGTTTACCAGGAGGACTAATTTATATTTTCTGCTGTAAACGTTTCCTTTCTTGTCCTGATCGTTGAACTTCTGTCAATGATAGTTTTTTCTTGAGGAAGAGCCCACATAATACATTTCAACCCAACTCTCTACCTCTTTGGTATATTTTCCGGTTCAAAAACATTTAACATTCGATTATTATTCAATCATCTTCAGGTACATAAATATACAACTGGAACAAATGAAAAATAGGATGTAGAAACTTGATCATTGGCTGTAAATAAATATTATTTTGTTTTTTATTGACTTAAAAGTTCTTCTCAAACAATTTTTCAGATACTGGTGTAATATTTTTGATAGATTATCCTCTTGACTATACATTATTTATTCTTCCAATGTTTTTTTCTTCTGATTCTTTTAATATAGTTTTCTTTTCTCTTTTGTTGAAATTTTTTCATTTCCACTGTTTACTTACTACTTCTCTACCAGACAAAAATTCAAATAAATAATATTTCGTAATGCGAATATGGGGATGCTCTCTACTCATAAGCGATACATTGCACTTATCCAGATTAAAAAAAAAAACAAAATCTTTAAATACTATCTTAATATTATTCAAAGTTTATGTGTGACATTTCAATTTGGACACATGTTTAGTCACTTGCTGTTTTATGAATCTTATTTCACCTTTCTTATGTGATCTGACTCGTATTTAACGACATCTTCTGGCAGCAAAGGCCTTGTTTACTCGCACCACTGCTCGCAGTTGGGAATATTTTATGTTACTAGAACATAAGCGTTTATAGCAATACATTTATTTTATATTAGGAACAGTATGTCCATTAATATGTAATGATTTTAATCAATTATGTTTTTTGATTCCAAAATGTAATGATTCCAATTGAGAATCATTTAACATAACGAGTAATTTGCAAGTTAATGCAATCTTTAGTTGAAGTTAGTCGTGTACAACACTCTCTTAGTTTACGACATATTACATTTCATGGGGTTTTAAATGATTAAAGTATACATTTTAATGCTATTGGTAACCAAGATGGGATTAAGAAGTATTCCGTTCCTTAAATTTTAAGTAACCGATTTTCTTGCACTTCGAAAGCCTGCTGTTTTCCAAAAACTTTAGATAATACTGTCATACTTACGATGCCCTGGAAACTATCAATTTCCATACGTCTTCCCCTTAATTGGGTATACTTTGCCCTCTTGGAAACAAACCATCCACGAATAGATATGTTTTATTTCCTTCGTTCACATTCATGTCTGCTTAAAATCAGACCGCTTAAAAGTTTTGGCATAATTAAGAACCAGTACATATCTATAATCGTTGATGTTCAAAGAAGTCATTGGTCTGTCTTCCAGCGCATCAGCAATACCTCAATGGTTTCCAAATCTATATAACAAAAGCTTCCATATCTATAGAAAGAAAATTGTAAAATAATCAATTTCGATTGAATTTCGTTGTCCTAATTAGACCATTTGGCGAAAAATGGAGCAAAAAATTGCTTATGATTTTTTGCTTACTGACGATTTCGCATGAATACGAAAATCCTTTCTAAAATTCCTTTCTAATTTTAGAATCGGTAATAAGTAATAAGAAATTGTACGTAACTGAAATAAAACATCGATTACCACATCTAATATGAAGAATAAAAATGTTTAAAAGTTCTTTTCAATTAGTTAAATATCAAAAATCAAAACATCATCTTGCTTAATAATATAATCGAGCGCCGGTTATCAAAAAATGCTCCCGGTTTCTCTTGGGTGGTACTCTACTTCAAAGAGTATGGTTCATCGACACCATCTAGATCATTTAAGCCGTTTAATTATAATTAGTTATTAACGAAAAAGTCATTACTTGTAAACTGCTTATTGCAACAATTTTTCAACTGTCAAATGTTGTGGAATTAACAAATACAACAATCAATCATTATTTATCAATCATACCACAACAGTACCTACTCAATTGGCCAGTGATCATCTGCTGACTGCCTTATTTGGGTAAACCGATTAATCATCTTTATACAGTGGTGTTCTCACCTTATAGAAAACTGTAATGGATGTTTTTTTTTAATGTTTAAATCATTTTTAATAAACTTATGCTAATAACTCAATAGGGGATTAGAATTGTTTGGAAACTAATGGATATTGTAATCATTTAGTTAAATCAATTCGTTTCGATAGTTACATAATAGATTGTAGGACGTGAAAGTTCATTCTTGAACATTTGAATTTTAATATAGATAAAAACTGCAATTAGGTACCAATCACTTGATTTATATACGAAGTTGTTGTCATTTTGACAACAATTACGATGAATGCAGGACCAGATATCACTTGACAATAATTCTGAAACCTATAGAGACTTGTGTAAAATGTAGACAATGTATCGACAATGAATTATATTCAATTGAGTTTTTTATTGCGAATTGTTTACCTAAGCTTTGAATATGAACATGAATAATTTTAATCTAATAATTTGAAATTACATTTGATGAATCTTAACATTGGTTGGTTGTCAGAACAAAAGTAACTATATTTCTTCGTGAAATTGTAACTAGTAGGAAACAGAACTGGCAACAAACCGATAAAGCTGCCGTAACTAGAATTTCCACTATTTAATTACCTTTGGATGCTTGTTATCAAACGTTCATAGAATATTTTCTCGTTTATAGTTTCGAGTTCGTTTTTTATATTTTCTTCTGAAAATCTTTGTAGTACGTCACTGTAATCAAATTGTATCTATTAAACCAATTTACCGACCTTTCATCGGCACAAGGGTGGTCTACCGTAATTAGTTGTAAAGGCGCCGCTCCAAATTTTGCGGTTTTGTCTTTGATTTCTGTATTCTTCTAATGACACTTCATAGGGACATCCGGTATAGCCTATGATGTGTCCATTAAGAATGTAGATCCGCCTTTTTAGGTTACAAACCTACGATTACGGCTGATTCTTTTGTTTGAAAAATCGTGAGAAATTTAGCAGTAGCAAAAGATTTTTTTGGTGCGGAAATTTGGAATTAATATCTTTTTAATAATTTTTATAAAAAAGTTTCCGTGTATTTGTTCAACATGTTGAGATAAGCGCAATTTAGTCTAAATGAAACATGGTTACGTCTAATTTTGTTTTGGTTCCGTTTTAGAATTAAAAAAAAACATGTGAAAATGAATTTTTAAACATCCTTTTTTATGAATACAGCAGTTCGCCTCAAAGTACATTTAATCTTAGAAATATAATATATACGAGCGTTTTACAAAGAGAAGCAGCTTTTGTATAACAGCGGGAAACAAGAAAAGGTATTAGGTGATAAATCGGGCGAATAAGGGCAATGAGATATTAATACGATGATTTCTCCTTCAAATATTCAGTTGTTTGACGTGCTGGCGTGCGGAATCCATCTGGAACATATCTTTCTCTCACCTAAATGTTCATTCAATATTAATTTTGTTGGAGTCTGAGATATCTTCTTTCTGTCTGTAAGACAAGACGAAAATTTTAAATTGTTTTACGAAAAAAAGTTATTCTTTATGAAAATTTCTGCTTTCGAAAAACATAATGTTTAGGTAATTTGACATTAATTGTACAGGGTCCCCACAAATTGCAAAAGATTAATAGGAATATTTTGACCACTTTAATTTCAACTTAAATTTTACGAATTTTAGTTGTGACACACGTCAACTTTTATCTTATTTAACAAGTTAACACACCTTAAATCTTTATTTGTTGATTTGACATATATTAGCAATGAATTTAAACCAGTAATAAATAATTAAAAGCCAACAGAATAATGCATTTTCTAATGTAATTTGAAATATAGGCTCTGACAGTGACATTTCTCTTACTGAAAGTCAGTTTAGTAAAAGTTTTCGAGAAAGAAATAATACATTCCATATAGTTATTGTATGTGTATTGAAATTGAAATGAAATGTAACTAATGTAAATAAAATTAAAAACTTTGGTGTGCATTAATTGTACATCAAGAAGTAGCGAAAATGTCGTTGAAATTGATTTTTGACGAAAAAATTGAAATTGTACTAATTGTCGGAGATTAATACAAATCCTATAGGGACGCTGCAATAATATTCAATAACAGACATCCCGATTAAAATAAACATTTTGCTATAAAATTTTGAAAAGATTCAGGAGAGATGGGAATGTCGATAATAAATTCAGTCTTAGATCGCGAAGATATTCAAAACCAAATAATGCTTCCAGCAGTAGAAAATCGCAAAGATTCGATAAGGAAAACGTTGGCCACATTTGATGAACGTATTTTGTAACTTAAATATATTGTTGAATGATCATCGTGCCATTTTCATCTAAACTTCCTCAATCTCTTGTTGATATTCTCTTCATAGTTTTTATATTGCATATATCTTGCTCTATTAGAAAAATATATTTTACTGTATTCATTTTTTAATCGAAAAGATCTACTCTTTATTAACTTGTTTAAATGCATTTTCAAACAGCTTTATTAATAATGCCGACACAATACATCAAAGACTTATCCACATGACGAATTGTGACTTTAATAAATTAAAAACCTTCTAGTATTACTTAAAGATCAATATTAAGCAGAATATGCAATATCCTGTTTATGTTTTTGAAGAAAGTTCATTTCAAAATATTCAATACAAATATAACTTAGGTATGTCCTTGTGAAATTAATACCTTAGTATAAACTTTAATACAATTATTAAGTTGATACAATGAATCTTTGTTATGTTTATTAAAATAACAACAAATAACATTTGGAGTACCCTCATAAGATTTTTTGTTTCAGTTTAGGTCCATTTTCTTTTGTTTGTAGGAATATCTTAATCTGTAATTGAAACTTTTCGAAATGTTTTTGGCTTCTTTCTTCAATTTCCCACGTAACTTTTCGAATTTGAATGTTTAAATGCTCTTTGTATTTCAAAATATCATCATTTTTGGACATATTCCAAATGGGGTGGTTTGAACTCCTTATTATACGAGGGCTGTTACTTTGAGGTAGACAAATAAAAACAAATATTTATAATTGGATACGGCTTTATTGATTTTCAAAATATTCTCCATTAAGATCAATACACTTTTGTATACGTTTGAATCAATTGTAGAAGCAGTTTCCGCATTCCGATTGAGGTTCCTCCAAAACATTTGAACGCATCAACAACTTCTTCAGGTGTAGAAAAACGTTGACCTTGGAATTTATTTTTCATCTGCGGGAATAAGAAGAAATCATTGGGTCAAGGACTGTATTGCGAATAACCCATCGATTCGTTGTTTAGACGTTTTTGTTTGAACTGATGTGTGAGAGGTCGCATTATCGTTGTGGAGAATGATTCGTCTTCTGCGTTTGGCTTCCCCGATTTTTTCGAACAATTTCTTTGCATTTCCTTGCACCAATCGACACGAGCTTTTTTTGAGTGATTGCCATATCAGCTTACGCACAGCATCGATGTATTCTGCCGATTTTGGGATCTTCACAAAATTCATCCTCTAGAGAAGTGCGACCACGATTGAATTCGAAAAACCAGCGAAACACGGTGACTCAAGACGGTGCTTCATCACCAAAACTTGAACTGAGTTGATCGACACACTGCTGTTGGTTTAATCGACGTCTTAAATCATGGAAAATCAGCGCACGAAAATGTTCGTCATTTAATTCCATTTTTTGACCAAGATTTATATTTAAAGTATCTGTAAACAACTCAAATATTATGTCAGAATTGACATATTTACATCAGTGTTGCCATAACTCAAAACAAGTAACCACCCTCGTATTCAGGGTATTTCCGATTTAGGTTGTCTTAGATGCATCTTCAGAATTTATCATATTTCGGTTTTGAAATTTCATGTGTTTTGATATATATTCTTTCTGTTTTTCTTACTTTGAATTCCATTCCGTTTATTGTTAGTCTCTAATTTCCAGAGCCATACTTCTAATGTGAAAAGATGTTGTTATGAATACCATAGCATCTTATTAATTAAAATTTGAAAATTTTGAAAATAAAGAAAATAAAATTCCCTTTTTTCTTGTCTTCTTCTTGGCTTAACCTTTTAATTATGTAGGCATCGTATTGGAACTTGAAGAGTTTTACCTTTATTCCGCCCTATTTTATTTATATGTTCAATCCATTCTTTTTTCATTGCTTTTCCATTTCCTTATCTTTCTTCGCTGATTTTCATTATTAGTTTATACTGTTTCAACTATTTCTGATTTTTGCCCTGTCTTTTGCCGCATCTGCTACAGATTCAATTTTCTTTTCGTTTTTTATTCTAATACTTTATTTTAAATTGCTTCCATATATCCTTTCCAGTTTCCTGATCATCTGAATTCCATATATGATTGTGGCTCTTCCCACAATCATAGATGGAATCAAATCTTAAATTAAGTACTCTTCTTATAATTTGTAATTAATAATAAATAATAAATAAAGTCTGTTAATTTTCCCGTCTATTTTTTATGATGACTCTGCTAGGCATTAATTGTCGATAATCTTTCTAGCATGTAACATTTTCAAAGGATGAAAAAATTTATTGCAAGTTGACAGAAATGGGAACAAAAGTAGATGGATTGACTTAGAAACGATTTATAGATATTTTCCTAAGTCATAATTAATTAATATTGTAGCTAAATTTTGATTATTGCTTACTCATAAAATCTTAATTTCATTCGCCTTATTTTTAGCCTGGCTTAATGTAAGATCAACATTAGGGATAATAAAAAAAATGATATATAGCCCTTTCGGCGCCAGGTATACAACCAGGGCCCGATACCATATTTTTTTAATATATGCACAGACCGATTTCTTTCAAGAGAAAACGATTTAGTTAAATGTTTTCAATTCATTATTCTTTAAGTATATTTCAAATAAAGAAAATTTTCGTAGTGACAGTTATTACTACTAAATTTTAATTTTGTTTTCTTTTTATTAAATCGGAGCTTTGTGAATGGACCTATTAAAGTCAGAATATATTGAACGTTTTTTATTAAAATTAACGTTGGATACTTTGTATGAAAATATGGATAAATTTTAGTAATATAATTGATTCTATGTTTTCGTGACTAATGGTATTGATACTGGCTTCAATAATATTACATAATATATTCATTTAGCTCTTATCAACACTTTAATTTTTTCATAATAGAAAGTGAAAAACTATCAACTGTGATCGAGTTTTTTTGGCATATTTAAAACATGGTATGATAACAATATCAACATTTCATATTTGATAATTACTGTTTCCTTCAATGATGAAATCTGTTAAAAAATCCGGAAAGTACAATGGTCAGAATGTGACATATATTGGTTTATCGTTAAGGTTTACGTGAACTGTGATGATGATCATGCAGAAGGTAGTAGAGGAATACGAAAAAGATCAACTGGTCAATCAGGGGTACCAAAAAGCTTAAGGCAGCTTGCTCTACCTGATAGTTTCGCTACTAAGCGTCGAATTGCTGAAAAGAATGATTTGAGGACGTGAATTTTTTACTATAAGTAAACTCTATAGTCGCATTCGGCCCTTTGATGGACATTACGATCGTAGATCTATGAGCCGGGATGTTGGGTAAGCTGCTGAAAGCCATATGCAGAGGACTGCTGTAATAATAGCTTGAGACTGTTACTTATGTTAACTGCGCACTTGTATTCATTTGAGGCAATATGATAGCTTGTCTTTATAATAATGTCCTACAAATCACTTCTGCATGGGAATCCACGAGACAACGCACGTCGCACTGTGCAGTTTCTCCAAGTAGATGTTTTGGCTTTGCCTTATTTGTATTCAATCAGACATGTGCACGATATGAGAAGATACTGTCCAGTTTTCTCCCTTCACATATTCTGTTTTTGTCAATGCCTGTACATTTCCTGTAGTGTATACAGCTACGGTGTCCACCTAAATTCTAATAAATATAATAAGCCAAAACGATTTGACTGATTACTCAAAAGAAACTGTTCGGAAAGAAAAGCGCGTTTATTATAACAGAAAATGAAAACATTAAAAAGTAAATAGTAACAACTAGAAAATACTATGAAAATTTAATGAAACTAGATTTATAATGCATCAATAGGAAAAATGGCTTATTTGGAACGAGCATTTGTCGATTAAAATTAATATTGAGTATTCTACCTCTTCACACATTTATGTAATGTTAAAAAATAATTTCGTGGCTCTTAGAAACACGGAAATTATTATAGAAACGGATCAGAATGAAGCTTTTTCCGTATCTTACGCGTGATCCGAAGTCGTCACCCTCAACAGATAAATCCGTGACCATCATTTTAACCTTATAGACCCGGAAATTTTTATAAAAACGGATCTGAATGAAGCTTTTTTCCCTGTCTCTAAATATGGTGGTCTAATTTTAATTTTCGAAACATGGAAATTTTAAAACTAAGCTAACCTAACCTAACCTAATCATCCGTATCCAATTGCCACGGATATTAGTAGTCACTCGTGTAACGTTGTGCACTATCAACAAGCTAAGAATAAATTACGAGATGTACATAGTACTATCATCAATTCATTATTACTAAGGTTATTCTTACAATCAAATTACTTATTAAGAAATTTTTTGTATAATTTGTTCTAAATGAATGAAAAAAATATATTAGGATTAGAAATGGCATATATGTCAGATTTCATCTGTAAGTGCTACCTAACCGTGGATGATATTTGTCAGTGGATGATATTTATCCGTGGACAGTATTTATCCATTGACAGTATTCATCCATGAGTTAAAGTTCATTATTGTAACAATCACGGCTGAAATTAGAGACACGGATAAAACTTCATTCGGCTCATT
Source organism: Diorhabda carinulata (assembly GCF_026250575.1). Taxonomy (NCBI): domain Eukaryota; kingdom Metazoa; phylum Arthropoda; class Insecta; order Coleoptera; family Chrysomelidae; genus Diorhabda; species Diorhabda carinulata. Next base: position 40,362,667 of record NC_079460.1, on the reverse strand, counting down.
TCTTTAAAAATGTCCGTGTCTCTATGGTTACAATTAGAGTCCCGTATGTTTCCGTGGAGGGTGCGATTAGACACTTCGATTTACTAAGTGAAACTGATAAAGAATATATTTATTTCAAAGTTTAGTAGAACATTGTATGAAAAAATAATTTATTATTTTCAAATTCTGAAGTTTTAGAATCTGTTTATATTTTTTTGTTAGCCTTAATAATTTTAAGATATGATCGGTATAAAAATACCACTGTAAATAAAAAACCGCTGGACTAAACTTTATAAAAACCCCTTAGTATATTGCTGTTATTATAAACTATACTATAATATGTATTAATAAAAACAGGAGTATTATTTTGTTATTATACTTGAAAAAAGTCGTGAGGTACCTTCGCACAATTACAGTGCGAAACGTTTAAAATCTACTTACTATTTTTTTAGAACCCGTTTTAAACTCATCATGTAATTTCCTAAAAATTATGAAAGCAACTGACACACTGTCCTCAATTAGTTCAAATTAAATTTTGTCGTGTTTGTAATAATAATGTTGTACTTAAATACGAACAATTAGGCACGAACAAAAGAAGACGGATAAACTCACTGTATTAAAATAAAATTAATTTCAAATTTTTTTCACTGATTTTATCAGTATTATCAGAGACCGACAATATTTCTTGAACATTATCTACTTTATTCTGTTCTAGTATTTGTAATTACTTACTATTATTAAAATTATATTTGGTATACTGTAGAAAGATAATAGAAACTGTAAACTACAGCGAGGCTCATACGAATGAGGTTATGCTACAGATAACATTCTATAAGGATATCGACAAGGGTTTAGGAGAAAAAAACGTGTTCCTTTTTTAGATTTTTATAAATTTTTCGAAAAGATTAGATAAGATAAAAAGCACATAATAACTAATCACGTGATGAATACTTTTCATGAAAACGATTAAATTTTTAAGGAGCATCAACACGGAAAATTAAGTAACAACAATTAAACAGTGAGACAAGGTAATTCTTTACACTAGTTTACTCGGTTTTTATATTCTAGCCGAAAGTTACTAAAGTTTATTACTTGATAAACTGGGTTGACTTAGTATGAACAAAAATAAAACAATTAAAAATCACAAATTTTCGCCTTGATAAAGTTCTTTAAAAATTTATCACCTTTGTAACACTAAGATTAATTTAATCGAACAAATGAAAAATTTCTAATCCGATTCTCCATGAAAAAAACCTATAAATACTATAATTTTTCTATTCTTAATATCTTTTGAAAAGAATTTTATATAATACATCTGACAGTGACCGATTTTATCTAATAATATCTTATTTATTCGTAAATCTTCACTACACATAAAACTAAACTTTCTGGAATCTTTAAACAACATAATATAAAGAGACAAAAGTTCAGACAAAACCTTACAATCCAATCTGCCTTTACTACAATTAAATATAGAACACGAACCAATAAATTGAGTAATATAGATTAAGAAATTTCCTGTTTAAATTGTGATAAAAAATTCATTGAAGAATCTAAAAGGTCACTCACAAATCCAATACCTCCCACAAAAGTGACAGCAAATTATACTCCGGTAGATGCTCTCTTGCTGAATACGTTTTCCAGTTTTAACAACTGAAAATAACTAAAAAAACGCTTGTTTTTACAAAACAACACATATTGTTAAAAATGATTAATTCATTAATGAAAAACTCAAAATAACCTTTATGTAATATATATGCATATTATGATTTAAAAAACAACAAACTCTACCAAAATTCATTGTCATCCATAACGACCTAAATTAACCTAATCTTCAATTGTACATATTTCGACTTCAAAATATTTTAATAGCAAACAAAATAAACAAACTTCATATTTATATTTTATTCTCATTTTGGAGGTTGTTTGAACCAAATTAATTTAAAATTTCATGATAAAAGGATAATACCGCAATTCTCGTCAAAATGTGTAAACTACTGTTATCAACGGCTCTGTATAATTCATAAAAGCGTTGTGGACAAAGAGTGTTCTATTGTTTTAAAATTAATACCCGGATATTGATTTTGTGGCATTGCATGTATCTATATTAATAGTGCCCATTTGCATGACCATCTATCCCGTAATCCATGACTAATTCAAATATAATTTTGTTTATAAAAGTGATTTTTAATGTGAAATGAAGCTTATCGTACGTGCCATTAACATTCGCCTTCTCGAGCGCAAGAAGTCGTATTTAATTCCATATTGAGTGTAACAAAAAGAACGAGACATTAACCGTTTTATGTCAATAAAAAGTAAATTGGGTGCGTTTCCAAAACCAACACCAACCGGCGAAAAAAAAATTGATTTACGAAGAGCATTTAACAGAGTAAACGGTCCGTTGTTCGTTATAATATCTCTTAAAAACCACATCCTTTGAATGTCGAGAGCACAATTAAAAATAATTAAAACTTATCGAATCGGACCAATTGCGGTTACGATTCGTTGTTAGTGGTCTGTTATTTGCATTTCTGATATTGAAACTATGGACGAGCATAGATTTTCATTCTAGAGAAGTGTTCTTCTTGTAAAATTGTATTTACTTCCAAGTACTTGTGAAATATCTATAAACATGGGAAATTCCCATTACACCTTTTTCAAAATTCCAAAACGAAACAAAACAAAACGAAAATTGATTCACATGAGTAACAGTCGGTTTGCACTACCCCATTTTGACGCTCAACTGTTTAAATTCTGTAAATGATCTATGAGAACATTTTTGAGAGTACCAATTATTCTTGGTTACATCAATAATGGAATTGGATGATTGAACGATGATGCTTTTTTGAACGCTTGGTGATATAGAGATGTAAAGTTCCTCTTTATTGACGATAACATAGATTTCTCTACAGTAGGTTTACGAACTTCCAATTCCTCCTTGCAGTTTTCCGTTTCTTTCTAACATCTATTGCGATAAGTATAGTAAGTATTTTTTCGTCATTTGAACTTGTATTAGTTTTTAGTACAAAATATGGTGCAAAATCTAAATCTGGAAAAACATTTCCCTCAACCATCATCCAATTTCTGGATCCAATAACTGCATCAGCAATTATTGATGCCTTTCCATAGTCATTACCAAGAAGTTGTGCGGCATGGAATTGGATAACAATTCTCTCGGAGTGCTGCTTCGACATCTTGATTGTTATATCACTCTAATGGCTCAAAATTGCGACGTCAATAAGCCGCAATGTGTCGTGTCTAGAGAATTGTATCATAGTCACCCTGTTTTTTTGCAAACTGTACGGCTTTAAGGTTCTTAGCAACCTAAAACTTACCGTACTTTATTGTATTTTTCACAATATAAAATAATACGAATTAATGATACACGGTATCAAAACTTCACAAAACATCCAGGTGGAGAGCCCGTGCAGGGTTCAGGAATCATTCTTTTGAATGTTATAGCTTGTGCAACAGACTGTCAACAATACCGGTAAAGATAATCATAATTCTATTAACTTCTCTTTCACCGCTAGCTCTTACTCCCACCTGGTGTTTGCTTGACTTGGAAAATATATTTCGACATTTTTCTGAACTGCGGAAAAGCCGAAAATTATTCAGTCGTATCCAGGTCATTATATGTCACTATTGAAACCCTTACCGAAAGAATCGCCGCTGGTTGCCTCAAATAAATATTTGAGTGTCGTCTTAAATCGACGAAACCACTTTTGGCCCGTCATCCTAAGATTTGTTTTCAAGTTATTTTTGATTGGATTTTGTCCCGCAAACTCGAAAGCAGCCATACAGATATCCCGAATTGAGCAGTGGTAATTTTTAGGTATCTTATCATTTTGTCTATATTTTTTTATAGCGATTTATATGTCCATTTCTAAACATTGGTCTTTTGTGCATTTTCGGTTCATTTTGTAAAAAATGAAAATATGGGACCGGTACAAATTAAGCCATTCGTAAGTGGTCCAATTTAGAAAACCAACACAGGTCCCTCAAATTTACAAAACTATTAACAAAAGGGAGATTAACTAAGAGGAATCATATTCAATGTATAGCTAATATTTGATAAAAACACATTATTATCAAAATTCTCTTCTTATGCAAAAACATTCAAAATTCGCATGAAAGAAAAATAATCAACTTAAATTTTTATAGCTGTCTCTTGTGATTCAGTGAAGACGGAGTTTTTTGTAGTGGGTAAAATATAGAATACTTTCATTTATTAGGAATTAACACAATGGAGCAAAATTAGAATTAATTCTAATAAAAATTTTGGCATGATGACGGTTAACAATAACACACAATTTAAGTTACTGTAAATTACCTTAGATAAAAACCGAAATCACTTTATTGAAAGATGAATATCCAAGTCATAAAAACATACATTCGAGTATACCATTACGAATTTCTATATAAATTCTATTCAACCGAATTTAACGCATTACTACGATGAATGCCACCAAGTAGCTTAATAACTAAACAAAAATTCGTATGAATGGTAGTTAACGATTATAAATGTCCTTAAAACAAGCCAGAAAAGTCTCATACATTATTGTAACAAGGAGCCCATAACATTAGTTATTAAAAGAAAAAACTATAAAAAGTGTAGAATTAATGTGGAGTAATCTTCCATGTATATAATTTTGAAAATTATAAAAATGAGAAATATTGATTTGGTGATATAACGAAAAGGTTACACTGAAAGTAAGGTTGGATCTCATCCGGTAATCCAAAGTTCCAATACTTAAGAACGATCAGTTTAGGTTTCAACGACAGTTTTTTTGAGAAGTCACTTTGACCTACCTATTGATTTATTGTGTACCTCGGATTGTTTGCCAAAGTCAGATAGAGAGCCGTCCACGCGCCCTGCCTCTTCGAATCTTAAGAACAGGAAATGTAAGTACTGCAGCCTTTGTCGCACTCACAGAGGACTGTTTTCTTCGGTTCCTTGCAAAAATGACCAAAGCTGTCAGGAGTTTAACTGATGTTCCTAATGTTCAGTGTTCAGAGAAAGTAACTCTACTTAGCTCGTATTTTTTTTTAAAGAAGTTTTTGGGTCAAATTTGTTGAATAAGAAAGAAATCTCTAAGAATGTTTCAAACTTGGGATCTTACTCCGTGTTTCTGATTTTCATTTTTTTATGATGATGACTTGATAGTTTTATGAGAAACCTATGAAAGTAGTTGTACATCCTACCTTCGCGGGGATCAGTTTTCTCATTACTGTGCACCTTGGTGTAGCTGGGTATCCACTTTGTTATTTCTTGTGAAACGTGTGATAAGACTGGATGCATATTTAGTTAAATGCGAGTTAACTTGAAGTTTATTTGCAAGAATATATATTTTCGGAAAATATGATTCGAAATCAAGTGGATTACCTATCAGCTGATTGCGATCCTAAGCCACAATGAGATAAGAGTTTCCGAATGTCGATAAGCCAAGAAAGTACAAAAATCGCAAGCTTCAGTGACCTATCAATAACGCTGCTATTAAGAATCAATTGTAAATAACTGTATAAAGGAAATTAATAATTTTGAAAGTTAAAGAAAAACAAAAACAAATCAATTGACCAGTACAACTGATCGTATTAATCCACGATTTTCTTCGGTCACTTTGCTATGTATTCAACATTAAATCGTAAGTAAGGAAACAAGAAGAAGAGAAGAACAAGAAAAATGAAGAGATTATAAGTAACCTATTTCATGAACTAATTTATATACTTAACTATACATCAATTGAAAATCAAAAATTCACATTAATTTTTTTATCAACCGTTTATAGATATCTAACCATTTAAAGTTGTTGTCTGGACTAAATTGTCATTTTTAGTTATCTTTCTCGATTTAAACAGTAGCGAGCTAGCCCAAATGAGTATATTTCGTGTTGTTTATCTTTTGATAAGATCAAACGTTCATTGCGGTACTATCAATAGAGCTACATGGGTTTCCATCATTATAACCAAATAAAAATTATGTTATTGGATAACATACTGTTGTCTGAAGATCATGGTTATACTGCTTATATAAATATATATATATATAAAGTTTGACGATATATTTATGACGTGATATAATTTATTTTCGTATCGGGTGGGGCGACTAGCTTGAAATTCAATGAAAGAAAAAGTAGATATACTTTTTATTCTGTGTGCTATATAAAGTTATTTCTAACTAACTGCAAAGTAGCGAATCAAATACTTTTGATATTTTTAGTCGATATAGTCATACCATATAACATCAGTATACAATTTTCGTTTCTATATTTCTTTATGTTGAATACAAAATTATGTCTTCATACTTTTTAAAGGTGTGACTTAATTACTTCATATTTTATATTGATTTTATATTATTTTAAATCCTTGTCGCATGTCACATCGGTTATTAGTGTCGTCCTTAACTTTTTTTCTAACTTTGAAATTTGGCATAACTTTATTGGAATTTCTGGAACCGTTGGCGATATTAATACCGAGCACACTGATTACACTACCACTGCACCAACTCTCTCAAGTTTCGATAACCAAATTATCGTTTTCCGACAGTGAAGGGAAACAGTTTACTAACAGTGTGTTCAGCTTGATATAACTTCTTTTCTTCGGTCACGACTAGGTTGAAGGAATTAAAATTTTACTTCACTTGTATGTTTAGTAGTATAAATATAAAATATTTAAAATCTCAACCACTTACATAATCAAAAATAATTTGGTAATTATAACCTTTGAAATGCTTTAAAAAACGTGATTTGATGTTAACGCGCTTGTTTATAAACCTTCCATTCCTATTAAACAATCATGTCTGAGTTTGGTTATTATATCAACTGAATTTAAAAAATGTTGGTGTAGACGTTATTGCGTATTATCATCCATATATTTTATATTTTATGTACAATTTTCAAATAGTTATGTATTTAATAGTTTTTTTTAAATAGTTATGACTTTCCAATATGAATTTAATTTACTAATAATTCTGGGGCTGGTTTTAAAGTCTTTCCACTTGCTAATAAAGCGTCACCTTAATTTACTCCCTCACAACGGACACTTCTTGATACACTGAGAAGGTTTTTTTACCTCTACACATGAATTGAAACAAGAAGTATATAAACAATTTATTATTACCACTTTGCTCACTATCGAAAACTTCAAATTCAAATAAGTAAGTTGATCTGTTCACGCATATATTTCTTCTTAGATACCAAGTCTTATTCTAATCTTCAGATTTATTCTAGTTATATAATTAAATTATTCACAATAATTTAATTTTTGTGTCCCGAACTTCTGTTTAATAAACATTATTACAATATCCAAATATATTCTAAAATTATATGTAGGTACTCCACCACTGGTTTTTATTTACTAAGGATGACCAGTAGATACGGTATAATCTAATATTACTTTAATATTAATATCATTAGAGGTATTGTTGGGAATGAAATAATATTACCACAATGTTATTGTATACAAATAATGAAACTAATCCTAATCATGTTTGAACAATGCTAGGTAATGATACGTAACATGGGAAAATTGGTTGGAGCATTCGAATAAATTGAATTTCACTATTTCTTTTATTGATGAATAGATTATTCAACTGCATATTGGTAGTTGCAATATCCCATTAAAAGATAACAGTAATAAAAAACAAATTGATTCCTCATTAATACAATCACGTATTTTGATTTGAGCAAGACTTTTTATCGAAATATAATTATTTAATTATATTTATGTAATAATAATAATAATAATTCATAAGCTTAGTCCTTCACGTTCTTCTGGTTATAATCACATCAAGAGGAAAATTATAATTAAATTTTTATTTTTTTTAATGTACTTGTATCACCAGAGCTTCATGTCAAGAACCAAACAAAGATATTTAGCGTTCAAATAACCCAATGTAAGTTCTGCGACGAAGATAAGGAATGAGGATAGATCGGATTGCTTTCAGTATTTGGAGTTTGGAGCATAGCATGTATAGAAGAACATCAATACAGATGACGCGATTGTATATACCTTTCAACTCCAAAATTGATCTGGACTGTTAGATCACGCTGTAGCTGTTCCATGAGCTCAATTATATGACAACGGATATACACAAGATAGACACTACTACTGTTACTACACTGGGTAGTATCATTCCTTTGATATCTAATTAGCTACATTCCGTCAATCTCATTGGTGTGTTTAGGTCTAATGCAAGCGAAGCGATAAGTGTATTGTGACAATTGAAGGGTTTTGTTTTGTGTTTTTTTTATTTTGTTTATTTTTGGGACGCTTATGATGTCACCTGTCAAAATTTTACATAAATCTGATTATTATTAATACTAATATTGAAAAAAAAACAGTTTTCGTGTTGGGCAAAAAGGAAAAAAAATCGTCGAAAAAAAGGATATGATACCCGATACGGACATGCAATGTATCATATATGAAAAAACTATCTGTTAGGTGGGTGTATTGATGCTGGTCAAAACAACGTTCGAATTAAAAATTCAAACGAATGTGAATTTTGCACATCACAATCTCCTCATCTAGGTGGAAAGTAATATCGAATTAGAGGAGGTAATGGAAGAGACAAACGCCTAGTTTCTGGACTTTACGAAAATTTGTTATTTTGAATGGTTTAAAAAAATTGGAAACTCGTTGGACCAAGTGTGTAGAACTAAAAGGAGATTATGTTGTAAAATATAATATTTTTTCATAATGAAGTATCTTTTTCATTGAAAAGTCTCTGTTATATCAAACCGCCCTTGTGAATACGAACCACAGAAATATACTTCATAAATAATGATCTTGGGGATTTCTTGCCAAAACTGTAATAATTACTGAAATCACAACTATTGTTTAACCACGACGAATTTTTTTTTATTCATTTCACTCATTTCTAGATTGAAATTACTGAATCTTTTGTATGAAAAAATTAATGAGCACTGCATGGAATGATGGAGCTCAAAAAAGTAGTTTCCGCATGAATTGAATTAAAACAAAGCTTCTAAATACTTTTATTGATTTTATACTATAAAAGAAAATAATTGATAGGTGGTTTGGTCATCGAGGTGGTATCAGGTACAAAAACATGTTGATAATAATATTGAAAAGTGTAATTAGAATACATTTTTTTATTCCTTAATTATTTTTTGTTGTTTTTTTTGTTACAAAACGTGTTTATTTGGATCAATTAATGATGGTATTAACAGTGATAATAATTTTATGAAAGCTATTTGTTCACTTTGACTTAATAATGAACTTAAGCTTTTTAGTTAAAAGCTCGCTGACAAAAATAATTATATGGACGAGTTAAGTCGTTTATTTCTTTTTAACACATACAATGTACGTTGTGATAGAACTTCACGTTTTTTGATCTACGTTGTTTCATCTCATATAACTGTAGAATGACGAAATTATTACCAAGCATCGATTGTAAAACTACTGATCAGTGACGTGCGGTTGGTAAAACATGTTAATGTTTATTTATTTATTTAAAACGCTGTGTCGAGGTTTGTGAACAACAACCACAATTGAAGAAACGTATTGATTAATAATAGCTTCAATATCCACAGTAAATGACATTGAACTATTCGAAAACGAAAGAATGTGATGCCAGATAATTGAATGTGTAGACGAATTTGGCGAAATAGTTATTTCTTGAACAAAAAAAACTTGGGAATGAAAATCGATCTATTATCTATCCGTCTGAAAAAAGAGCTATCAAATAGAAAACATTGTAATAATTCCTATTGAATCAAGGCGATTTTAGATTAATTGTTGTTATGAGGAAAAAACATTGGATTACTTGCAAGATTCTATGAATGAAATTTATGAAAATTAATTTCAATTGCTTACAAAAAACGAAATATATATTTTGTTAAAAGATGTAGCAAAGTTGATCTTTCAGTAGCGGTTAATATTAAGTGTATCTGTGATATAATGGCTAAAACTGTGGAGATACAGTGCACGCCATTAAACTCAATTGAACTCATTTGGTATCTGTTAAACTCCAGAGGAAGATCTGGAAGTGTTTCACCTATGCTGGTAGCGAGTGTGGCAGACTATAAGAAAGTTAATAATAGAAACTTGAAACGTATTGAATTGTTAGGTTAGATGGGTAAAACGGTAAGTACCTACAAGAATTTCCTGTTTTCGACTAAAAAAAATCCTTATATTTTAAAAGTTTCGTATTTACTTTAAGTATTTTTAATTTCTTGAAATCATTCGCTCTGCTTTTTACTGGTCTATTTAGTATATACACATATTCAATAGGTAATAATATTTTTGGGATGATACAGATCCACAATAATTAAAATTTTTGGTTGATGAAAATTTGGTTTTAGTTAATAAAACGCGTAAAATTCCATTAAAAACTTAATTGCCCAATATTAATCTGAGCTAATGGGCAGTTTACATAAAATTAATCATGTTATCTGTCCCATAAACTAAGCTATTTATAGGTTGTAACATGAATATACATTAATTTTTACCGAATACTTAAAACATAAAGTGTGAATGAATATAAAAAATAATTTATTATCTAAATACATAATTGTCATATTTAACTGTAATAATAAATTGAACGACGATAAATTGAGAACATATGAAACATATAAGAATGGATGCCATATTTTTGTTTTAATACAAATTCTATCCTCCATTTGATATTCTTTCCTTTTCATTAATTTCAAATTCGTGTATATTGTGGGATACATCCTCTCCGCGCCCCGGTTCTCGATATTTACACTGGCTAATATAAAATTGAATGGAACATAAAACTACATCGACTTTTCATATATTTTACGCATATGATTGTATTAATAAAGAACAGTTTTTCTAAATTCTAAATAATTTTTAAATAATAAGACTTAGGTAATAAGACAGTCTAGAAGCTGAAGAAAATTAGGAATCAAACAGGGATTAAGAAAGAATTATTTACTGTCTACCGTTACTTTTAAATTCAGAACAAATTATGAGGAAAATGTACCTATTCTTATCCCAGGGGAACAATTCCAAATCGAACTTTACAAATTTTTGGATTCGCTGATGATGTAGACTTGATGTCAAGAATGTAAAAGTGTCTAATTGCATGGATTCAAAAATAAACAAAAAAAAAACAGAATGCAAAGTGGAGCTGAGTGATAAAGGAAGATAAGGTTTTCCATGGACTGTAGAACCAGAAATTGAGTAACGAATTGTTTTTTTCACTTAATTAGCATAGTTTTTATAGTAGGTTACTTCAAAACATACTGGTTCATACTTCCTTTTTATTTTTTGGTTGATGTTTTTGCCTAAACTCTCAAAGAGTCGCTTGCGACACCTCTAGGTGAAATGAGCAACAGTAATACCTTATTTTGCTGGGTTTCCAACATCACTTTTAGCATATTCCATCACTTTAGTACCCTTACTTCTTACTCCTAAAATTATTACCCATAGCGGGGTAATACTTTTCTTCCATTCTTCTCTATTCCTTGACTTCGCCTTCCAGTCCCAAACTACTCCCTCCATTAGATCCTCTTGTATCCCCCCATTCCATCTCTTTTGTATCTTCTTTTTTTCGTGCTCCTGCCATATTCTTCTCCGTAATTTTCTTTGCCACTTTTGATACCGACATTCTTTCTAAGTATCCCAGTATCTTAATCTCTTGGGTCATATGATTTCGTTAATTTCTTGTTCATCATACAGGTTCATTATTTTTTGGTTTGTCCTTCTTCTCCATATCTCTCTCCTTTTTCTCTCCTAATATTGAGTTTCTTGAATGATACCCATGCGTTTTTCTCTTCTAATATGGTAGTTAGGTAGGTATACATAATTTTTTAATGTCATATCCCTTTAGTTCTTTTGACATTTGGTTATAAATTTTGTATCTTGTAATCTGAAAATCGTGTTTATTTCAATAAGTTTTGTGATGTTTGTATCTAATTGTATCTCATTTGTTTAAATTTTGGGCACCTGCAATTTTTATAATTACTATAAAATCTGCGTTACCAAAGCATTATTCCACACTGTATACCCGAATAGATTAATTCGTCTGATATTGTTGAAGGCTCTCTTTGACCATTATAATTACTTTCTAAAACAGTTTAAATTTAATTTCACGCTTAATAAGATTGGAAAATGAATAACCTATCAGTCATTATCTTCAGTAAACAGCCAGTAGTGAAGAATAGGAGAAGAAGAAATAACCGGTAGCCGTTACTATGCCAACGGAACACCCGCTGACATTTTTTCTTCTCGTTTTTTTTCTTTTATTCCCGCTGAAGACGTTTCGAATCACAAGAGATTAAAATGCTTTAGTATGAAAGTGGGCGCCACACAAACAATAAGAGCTCTATTCCAGTGGATACTGCGATAATCGAAAGTTAGCTCGTCTTAACATGTCTACCGTGAAATTACGTTGTTATTTTATTTTAATCTGTAAATTAAAACTCATTTGAACTAATGGTTGGATCTTCGTTATTAATTGACATATACAATCTTTATGTTTAATCACTTGTTCTTCTTTGAAGATTTTATTAATGGGTCGAGGAGGTAGAAATTGTCCAGTACAACATCCATATATATTAAATAGAGATACTACACAATTGGATCATTTTTATCTTTAGAAATAAATATGACGATCTGATTGCATCACGTAAAGACATAATTCTGTAATAAAAATATTATTTTCCAAATATTTTTGAACCTCACGTTTATTATGAGCAGGAGGAACCGTCTATAAAACTTACTGTCTAAAGAAATTGAGTTCAAAATATTAATTTCATGTTTTATTTGGAATAATCCGGTGGTCAGAGTAGACTGGAAAATCTGACATTTTAATTTAACCGTATAATTATTTCTTAGGAAGTGATATTCGGCCTCAGGAATAATTAATATTAAATTAGATGCCACCAGCTTTTCAACGGAATGAAATTAAAAAAAAGGAGATAGAGAAGAGTGGGTAACTCTTAAATAATTAAATTTACTACTGAAAATTAAAATAAAGCTTTAAATAGTGAAACAAGTTTCAGTAATAATATATTTATTAAAAGCGCAAAGATTACAAACAGTTTTAGTGATGAGTAAATGCAAGACCAAGACCAGGTTAGTTTCGGTATTAGTCTTGCATATTTAGTTTTGGTCTTGGTATTGCAGAGTTCAGTCTTGTCCTTGATCTTATACCATAACTCTCATAAGTCTCAAATCTTGCACTTATACCTAAGGGTTGACGCACAAATAATATTGAAAGAACCATTTTCAAGTCATTATCATTCGTTTTTTGGTCTTCTTCCTTAAGGCTGCTTAAAATCTTATTCCCTCAAGATAAATCCATAAAAGATCTCGTATAGCTGACGTGGACTCTCCAAACAAAAACCATACAAATTTTCAACACATAAAGACACATCACAACAATTTCCATTATCTTGTATTGAATGTAATAAGGATAATAAATGATAGACTAACCAGTACGGAAACTAAACGTTCCAGAACTGGTTATAATACTGCAGTTGAAGCAGATTAAACTCATACAAAAACATAAATGGAATAGTAGAATTTAATATAAGTATTACTCTGTTAAATAATATTCCCAGTCACTACGTCTCAAGATAATGTACATCAGTTAACTACAAGAACAAATCTAGGCACATACTCGTATAAGTCACTAAAGCATTTAGTAGAATACCTGAGAAAATAGAAAACTATAGGTTGTTATAAGAAGAGTAAATTTTCACTTAGGTAGAATTTATTCATGTGATTTGTCTGATAAATAAAATAATTTACGTATTCTCCATATCCAAGCTTTAAGCTCAGGTTAGAGAATTGTATTTATTTGTTTTATTGAAAAAGTTATAAATAAAGGATTGTTTAGAAAAATATACGATGATCAAATTGCACATTATGTGCAAGACTCAATAAAACAACAAATAATACCAAACCATACTTTGCTAGAGTAATTTTTTTCACCTAAACTAAAATAATTATGAAGCTATCTAAAATTATTAAAATAACCATATTTTCTTCTAATTTTCAAAAGCAAAACGTTGCTAACGTAATCCTATATTCATGTTTTGTAATCATCAGTTCATTCAAGAACAATGCAAGTATCTTCTGACGGCTTGAAAAGTTTGGAATTGTACAAAGAGTTTCTGTAAGTATTTAACTATTACATCAGAAACATAATTAAATCGAATCATTACAGTCTTTTGAAGATATAATTTAGTGGTTAGGAATGAATTACTTTTGTTATTTATTTTCTATATTATCACATATATGCTCATGGATTCTATTCAATTTTGAGGTAATTTTCTTCCTTAATAGCCATTTTATCTCGTTTTACAATAACAAAGGTCTTGCGGTCAATAAATCCGTTCTGGAATAAAAAAATCAATTTAAAGCATCATTCATTTTACAACGGTGGTTTAAATACATTCTGCTATAGTTAAATTGTATGTTAACAAAACATTAGGTATGGAAATTACTATAGAACCAAGCAGTTCACACACAAACGGAATTACTAAAATTTATCATTTGTCATGATTCCATTCCAATACAATTATGGTATGAGTGAATCGACGCGTTGATAAAAAATACTATGAGCTGTTCAAGACAAACATAAGCGATAATTATAGACTATCTGAAGAAGAAGAATGAGAAAAAGAAAAACAAACGGAGTGAATCGAATGCTGGACAATTTTTAAGGTTACTATTTTTTTATCTGTGGTTCCAAAGACATAGTAGGTAATATTACAAATATATTTTTTTTAAATAATTCAACCACTTTATATATTTTTGTTGATAAATCGTATCGATTGTAGGACCTATTTTTGTCTTTATCAAAATGTATAACCTTATGTACTTACTAAACAATTGTTCACACAACATTTTTTATTATTTCGTGTTTTTGTTCCCAATTCTGAATTACTTTTTAGGTCATCATCATAGTATATTTTATCCACATATTCCAACCATACAACTCTCCTCCCCTAATAAACATGTTTATCTTTGATTTTTTCATTCCAGTCCTCCACACCATTCTGTATGGTGCTGTTAAAGCAATACGTTGCATGTAATGGATCGATTGGCTTTATTCTCTTCGAACAAATTGTGGGGGGCTCAAACCACTTCTGCTTATTTTTTCAATACACTTTAAATGTTCATGAGGGCCAGAGGTGTTTAAAAGTTCCTTGATTGTCTGTCATGGATTTGCTTCTACGTTTGCCCTTAGTATATCGTTGTCTAATATTGTTGGGTTTCCTAATCAATAGGACGTAGAGCGATACAAATTAGCGAAACCAAGAGGTATTTGGTATTGGTATTTACGAACGTTAAATGCACATAGACATCGCAAACATTTTTGGTCGCAACTGTTGCGTTACTACTTTTATCTAGGATTTCACCTTAAATAGCAAAAAGATTCTAATATTTAATTATTTAGAAGTAAACAAGTCACAATATATTACTTTTAGGTCTGCTCAATGTATGACCCGCATTCAATACTTCTTAATAAGAGACCTTGTTGTGGTCTACAGTTTACTTGAACACTAATTCGTTGGTAATGTTCCAAGTAAAAACAAGCATTGGCATTACTCAAATATTTCCACTCCGATTGATACAGGTCTCTACAAAACTTTGTGTTTGTTTACATTTTCTACTAGTTTTTCAAGTTTTAAATTCAAACGTTGTCGAGGGGTCTACGCAGTTTCCAATAAAATATTAATGCAATGATAGTGTACTTGTAAGAAAGTTTGCATTATTCGAAAAGTTGTTTATTTTTTCGATAATAATGAAATAATTCCATGGAGTCGCCGTAATTGTTCTAATTATAGTCGACATAATAATTATATATTGTTCAAATGACTGAAATTTAGTTTAACTTAATAACAATTCAAATGAACAGATAATTTGAACTAATTAGAACTGTAATAATTACAGTGGTTATAAATAAAAATGTGGAAACTATGAAATTTTTTGTAAAATTGAGAAAACCACGGAAGACGTTGATTTTCAATCTCAATTTATGATAAGAGAACCTCAAAATTCAAATCAAAATTGTGTCGGATTCACTCACAAACAACGAAGCAAACTGGAGAAAAGAATATAATAATTAAGCATAATATTCAGTTAAGAATTATTATAAGGAACAATTCACCTAGCAAGAGAAAAATGAAAGAACTGGAGCAGCTGAAAGATTATTCAGCTCAGTCAAGAAACAATTTTTAGCTAAAAAGAAAATACCAAAACAAATAAAAACAGAAATATATATTATACCCACATTGGCATATGGATCAGAACCAAAACACACACAGGTTGTTTTTTAGTTTGTTGCATTCATAAATAATATTCAAGGTTTTATTTCTATTGCATATAATCGCAGCAGTTCAGATAAGCCAAAAAATTTGAAAACGTGAGATATGTTTTCACAAATTTTTCTGGTGTTCAATCTAAATATCCCAGAAGAAGCGTTGACATGTTGATTCTTCATTGAAAAATGATTGAACAAAAACAAATCAGGATCTTAAGTAATACAACCAAAAAAATTTATTAATTATTCCATTTAATCAATTATTTGGCTGAAATTCGATTGAGTTCGTATATGTATGAAATATGACAATTCCTCCATTCCTTTATATGGTAAGAAACGAAACTGAACCTTGTGGTATACAATATATTATTGTAAAGATCTGTAATATAATCTCAATTATTCTTAATGAGTTGTGCAACGAATCTGAAATTGGGATTTAAACGTTTCGACTTTGTTTTTTATTCTATATTTTTATTCAAGTTAAATTTAATATAATTCATTCAGACCAACATAATTGAATTTTTAACGAGATTTTAAGCATCGTAGGAGTATTAAAATTTATTTTATTTTAATAGAAAACATTTGATTATCAATTTTTTCAATAATTTTCTCATTCACGAATTACATCATGGTGATAGACAACAAAAATTTTTGTATAATATCTTCTTGTTTATTTCTGATGCATCTACTAATTTATGCCTTTCATTATACTTTCATGTTTTGTCTGATTTACCCAATTCTCTGTTATTCTGTGGATTGTTAGTACCTAAATTTTGCAATTATTTTGTTTTCGATGTTTTTTTGTGGCCAGATCTTTCTGTTTTTTGATTTAATAATTTTTATTAATCATTTCAGCGATGAAATCATTTAATATCTTAATTTTTCAAAAAAAATTTCTATAAATTTATTAATATGCATAGCCGTTTTATGTTATGTTTTTCAAATACACGTGATGTGAATAAAGAAAACTGGTTTTAAATGAAATTGATTCTGAAATCATATATTAAGAAAGAAATCATAAATTATGATGATAATAATAGAGCGCCTGCGGGCTTCAACCTCAATCAAACTTTTGCTTCTGTGGCTTAAAATGTTTTTGGCTCTAAACTAGAAATTATATGGTAGAATAGGAAAAAAATCTCTTCTATTGTTTTAGACCTGGGGTCTGATTTCATGTCTCTTCGCGTTTCCCCACTTTCTTATAACCATGTATTAATGGATTTTTGGGAAACATATAAAATGTTGTGGTCCTGTAAAAGGAGTTTTCCTACCTTTGGTTGCCAGGTGATCAGCTTGTTCTTTACACCGGTGTGACCAGGTGTGACTATGCTGTTTGCTACCAGCGAGCTCAAAGATTGAGTACAATTGCTAGCTTTGACTTAATTTTAAAAAAGTCAAGTGTTTGAAGAGCACCTCTGCTATCTAATATGATATTTTTGCATTGGGGTAGTTACGTTGTGCACAACTAGCTGCGCATGTAATAATAGCTCATGCGACTGAAAAATGGAAGGCTCCTAGGCCATCCATTCCTGTCTCTACTGGTACATCTCCCAAAAATTTTTTTATTAAAAATCACTCTTTTTAACGCACATTTACGATTGTTTACACTAGTTACATCTATTTACTCTATTTTTACAGGGCAATGAAGTAGCCCTAGCCTTTTTACTTTCTCGCAGAACGATTTGAAAGCCGTACCTAAAGCAAAACGTCTAAGGGTCACAAATTTCCATACCAAGTCAGTGCTCTTCTCCAATATTGAACGCTAACTGCTCGTTGCGTCCGATTTAGGTCTGAATTTCCAGGAAAACAATCTAATAATTCAATGTTCAGAAAGTTATACTTTGACGATGGTTAAATGACATTTCATCTTTTTATATCCCTTAGTTTCGCCATATATGGTTAATCGATTATTCTTGTAACAAAACCAAGTAGGTAGAATGTTTTCCTCAAATCTGTAAAATTGAGATTCAAAAACTATAATTTCTTTTGTTTTTTCTATTTGCTAACATATGAAAAGGTTGATACACTTTCATAATTAGACTAATGTTGATTGAAGGAAAATTATTGACAAGATTTTTAAATAAATTCAACTTATTTATGTCAGTTTATCAAAATTTAAATAATTAAGCATTTTCTCAAATTCACATAAAGCTCTAATTTATTAAAGCATCTATTAACCCCTCTCTTCATAACTATAAAACTCTTTGAAGCCGGATAATTTAATAGCAATTAGATCATGTTTACAAATAATTAGCTACCATGATCTCAGACGTAATCAACAGTTTCCATTATTTTAGTCTGAACCGGTAACTCCGCCTTGAACTAACCATTGGTTACAGTGCGCAGGTGAGTGATGCCCACAACCAAACCATTGGTTGAAGGGGAATGAAGTTTCAGTGTGAGCAGTTGAGTGAGTGAAAAAGACAGACCAGTTGCTCGCAGCTTGTGAGTTAGGACAGTTAGTTAAAGTTGTTAGTGGTGCTGGTTATTCAAGTTATTTTCTTTTAAATTGTTTTGTGTTCGTTACGGCCCTGGGTGAGTGTTTATAATATTATTTATGTAGGTTCTAGTTTATTTTCATCCCCATTATTACATTCTGTAAAATTTCTAAATTTAATTATGAAACAAATATGTATCTAATACATTTTAATAAAGTTTAAATTGCCATTTATCAAATGTATTGATTCGATTTTCAAGTTTTATTACGTTTATGTCAGAAATATTGTTCTCGTTGAAGATCAATATTCATAATTCAATATTCGCCAGCTGTTTTCAGTAACCTCAAACTCAAGGTTGAATTTGGTTTTTGCGTTTTAAGATCCTTCTTCAGCACTTTATCTATGTTTTTTCCACATTGTTTTTAACAAAGTAAGGCGTAATACAAAAATTAGTTGTTCTATTTTAAATTATCTTTCCATTTTCTCCAAATATGGATATGGATAAATGAATCTAATATAGTGTTATATATTTTCCCGAATTTCTTCTTTATTCATTTTTTTTTGGCATGGTCTAAAGTCATTCAGACAGCTTAATTCCATCTTTAATGACCTGCTGTTCGTAGCACGTGATATTTTATTAAAATTATTAATATCAGACAAATACCCTTTTTCCTTTTTTAATTTTGCACTTCTTCATTTTATAATTATTATAACTATAAAAAGTTGATAAACTTTGTTGTCAATAGTTATCGCGAATAAGTTAAGTGATACGGTGGTGCCTTCTGTAAAGTAATATTCTTACGGAAAGACTTTGCCTTGTGTTGTTTCTGTATACTGCATTGTGTAATCTCAATACGTCTTTGAACTTATTATAATTATAGTTTTGGCAAAATCACAAGCTTTCAGGTAAGTGATTTTATCAAAAATTTTACAGAAACTAACAACTTTTTTGGACGGTTTCAGTTTGACAAAAATTGTAATTGTGACACCGAATTGGTGGTTTTGTTCAGAGAACAATTTTGTTAGCTGGATACCGTTTTATCAATTGCCATTAAAGTGCATATACATCAAATAACACTAAATTACAATACATCTATTGTCAAAGAAATTGCTACTTATACATGATATACTATTTTAAAAAATAAAATTAGAAGAAATCAGCTTTAGTTTCTGGGTTTCATCTACGCAAGTATAAAACAGAAAAAACATGTATCGGAAACCAATAATAGTTGGACATCATATTCGTATCAGAGTAACCCTGGTAACGCTCTTCCATGATACGTGATTCCTGGTGCATATACTCTCCCTGCACTTTTCTAATATCTCGTAAATTTTCCGCAAACTTCTTCAGATGTCTATGAAGGAAATAGAATTTAATGCTTTTATTGCACCTCATATTTTTTAATTGTAATAGAAGGTCTTCTACAAGCATATAATTTCTTAACTGAGTATCTTTCGTCAGGTGTCTAATTTGAGCTCCATCTAAAATATTCGCTTTAATCTTGTGCTTATTGAGCTGAGAAAATTTTTAACCAATGTAGTGTTTCATGATTCATAATTTTGATACGAGCTACTGATGAATTATGGATTATATTTTTTTCCAGGCTTCATATTTTCTATCAAGGGCTAATTTCTTCTTCCTTTATGGTCGTTGTATTCTATTTTGTTTAAGGATAACGAAATGATCTTCCTTTAATTTTACTACTATGAACAATAGTTACCTCAGCGTATTTATTTCCATTGTGTGATAAAGCAATTTTTTTTCTTTTAGTTTTGATACTATCAATTTTGTAGCTTGTTTAGAAATATTGAAATCATCTAACTCAGTTTTAGAAGCATGTTTATACTTTCGACGTAACCTCAAAGTCAGTATCATTTTCTGATGAGTTTGGTCCTCCCATTTCTCAAAGGGCTCAGATATATGCTTAGGCATTGAAGAGTGAGGTTAGCGTTGCACTGAACGTTAAACAGAACTAGTACTTGGATACTGCCATTTAGCTCAATTTTAAGAGTTTAAATTCACGTTTACATTCACGCTACAAAAAAAAACAGCTCCAAATTTAAAGCCACTCCTATTACCACACAATCTTCAATATTTCACACACGATTCACAAACACAAATGGGAAACCAAGAGTTTTGATAATAATAAGTTGGTACCTACTATTTTCACCAACTCTGATATAACTTTCTACAATCTTCAAACACATAGTTTCCGATATATGGCAAAAATACACATTTTATCAACTAATATATAACTATGATTGAATTATAAAAACTAAAAACAAAGATTCATAAATGAACATTACCAACCACAAAATTCGCGGTAACAGACAAAAATTTTGTAAACTAGTGTAATTTTTCATCACTTTAATCTTTTTTTTATAAAGGTCAAATTAGAGTTTTTCATTTTTTTTTACTGAAATAAACATTTCATTTAGTGATCAAAGTCCAAGCTATGTAACTATATATTCCACCAATACAGTAAAGTATACAGAAAGTTATCTTGAGGAAACTCGGTGAACATTTATTATCATATATTGACTAGCGATATCCAGTGACAAATCTGTTAGTGAAAAAAATCACTCGCCTATATTTCTACATTATCATCATCATTTTCACCATAAGATGCCCACTGTCACAGTCAATTTTACTCTTCGAGATATTTGTTCTGCAAACATATCCGGAGTAAATCCGGGAGTTAATATCCAGAGCGATTTGGAAAGGCGTCCTAGTAACAAAGCGACGGAAAGCGCAAAGGTTATCTTTCCTAACAGCTTCCTTTTTAATCGGTTTGAACATAGTAGATAATAAAATACTGCATAGAAAATAAACAATATGGATGTAATATCAAAACTCTAAATATGTATCATGAAGGTGAACAAAGGAATTTGCTACCCTTTGAAACGACAGTCTGGGGCATTAATCCCGGATTGCCTCCCCCTAGGTCCCGAGCTGAGTAAAATTAAAGAGCTTATCAAGAGTATCTATGTAACAGAAAAATGGTTGTAGAAAAGTGTATGAATAATATTCTATTCTAATACTATCCAGTCACTACAATCTGTGTACGAGAAGAAGACCATATATTTATCATTAAACAGAAAATGTAAACGTAAAGAAAAGAGACTGTTAACATTCTTATGTTTAAAAAATCTGTTTCATGCAGAAAAAGAGATACTGTTTATTAGCGGACTGAGCAGAAACATGATATTGTTAGTACCACAACTAACGCATTGCAGAACCAATAATATGTTTATAGATTCTATAAAAAAAGGAAAGTTGGAGCTTGTTAGTGAGATATTTACGAATAACATTATAGAAAATCCAAATATCTAGGATATCTGCAATTAAGTGAAAATATCGGTGACGAAAGCAGACGAAAACAATAGTGGTTTTAGCATCACCAGCGCTCTGGGCGAAATTTCTACGGCGCCCCTCAACTGCTATTCAAATATGTACGTAAAAAGTGCAAGATATAATGAAAAACCTAACCACGTTTTCAGTAATTTCATTTTCGATTGACAAAGTTGCGGTAAAATGTGGAAACTTAATATGAATTTAACTTTATTCTTGAACAACGTTTGAGGGAATGAATTTTTTTTGTAGAGCGTAGAATTTTTTAGGAAGAATGCATCTTGACCATTCCAACGTAGGTATATTGTCAACAAAATAACTTTGTTTCTCATTGAAACGAGAAACTTTTGATTTTCTCAGTATTATTTTGTCCTTTCCAATAACATATAATGAAACAAACAAAAACTCGTCGATTTTTTTTGAAACAATGTATCTATTTGCAAGCGCGGATTCCCGTCCTCTTTTCGAAAATTTATGTTAAAAATAGATGTCTAATTAATGTGGTCCTCTTAGTAGGGGACGTGCCCGTTAAAATGAACTCCATGCAGTGCAGTGATTGTACATTGCGTACCATTCTAGTGTTTTTTTGGGAACTGGTGGGCAAGTAAGCATTGCTCAAATATCTCGCCAGCTGCATTCCTAGGCGGCCTCCCTTACACGTCCCACCTTAACGCCGCTACTGGACGAAAGTATTACTGGCCGAAACTAAATAGCTTGATTAAATAAATATGATATGAATGTAAACAAAGGTAAAACAGAGCTGGAACAAGCTCAATTGTTATAATAATACTTAATATGAATAATCCTTGAATTGATTGTATTTAATAGAATACACCAACCAATCTTCTTATTTGGTCGTGAAACATGGGTGTAGAGAAAGTTAAAACACAAAATATAAAGAAATACAATAGTTCATATTCCACTCATAGAAAGATAATAAAATAAAATGTAGATAAGATATGCGAATGAGCTATAGTTTGGAGTTAACGAAACATCGATGTGAATGTAAACAATATATGCTTTTTATTGTTAAATATTGAAAAATAAAATCTGTACTCGATATCGATATACAAAAGAAGGTATAAAAGGATTTAGAGTAATTCCTCGAAAAGTGATAAAAGAAAAAAGATCGGGGGCATTTTTAAATTCAACTGGCGATTATAGAACACTAAAAGTTAAAAGCGATCCAGACGGCTATGTCGCGCTGCTATATTGTCGATTCGAGTTTGTTTGATACGTGCACTTACGCTATCTCAGTTGGCCCTGACTAATGGAGTCTTTATCTGTTGGAGTCTGCCTCGGCCTGACTCCCTGATACTGTCTTTGTTGTTAACACGGATTTTGTCGTGTATTCTTTAATTACGTGCACTCTTTGGGCTTGCGTTCCTCACATTCTTCGGTCGGGAGCATATTTATCTGCTTCGATGACTAATAACACCTTCGATTTTTGGGTAATAAATGGCAAATAAAGACGATCAATGCATCAATTTCGAAAAAACAAATTATCAATTAGAATATGTTAATTTTTATGGTTATATTTTTTAAAGCTATTGGCAACAAATGGATTTTTGGATTGTAGCAGACAACAATATCCAATCTATAATACTTATCGTCTACGATATCAGTAACTACATGAATTTCTCATTAAACTTCTATATTTTCAATTTTAATTGTAATACGAGTGCGGCTTAAAAGAGTTTTAAGATGTCATGGCCACAACGTTGTGGAATTTCGAATGTTTGATCATTTATGAAAAAGCTAAACGATAACTGATCAATATTATGCTGATTTACTGATAAGTTCGGAGGTGGAATTAATGAAAAAACGAAAAGAAAGTATTTGTTGGACAATGCGCTCGAACAACCGACCGCTAATACAGAGAAACTAGCCGAAGGCAAATATACTAGTATCTACTAGCGGTGGGCAAAATAATCGATTAATCGAAAAATAATCGATTAATCGTATGATCGATTAATCTATATAAATTTTTAAATATAATCTGTAATCGATTAATCGAAGATAATCAAATAATCGAAAAATATCGATTAATTCTATCCTTTTTTTGTGAATAAAAGGAATGAAATGCTGACGTTCGCTTAAATAGATATAGGGAGTAATATATGAATTTTGAGAGATCATCGACTTGGTAACTTTTCTCATCAGATGATGGTAGATTTGCTGTTACATAAACCGAGTTTTCTGTTTGCTTATACCGAATAACGTATAATTTAATAATTGATTTTCAATTAATTTACGGAGCTGATTGTAATGAAATAAACATAAAAAATTGGTTCACATCATTTGAAAAGATTTGGAATAATGAGGCAACTGCAAAAAAAGGTGGAGGACACGGTCAAGAGAGCAGCAAAAGGTTTGTGAGAATGTATAATTTGGAATTATTGAACAAATAAGTCAAAACCACCGCAAATAAAATTAAGATAATCATGTAATGAACATGAATTATTAAAATTCCCGCTTCGATTGTTATTAACGAGAATTAGTTAGAGAGAAGCAGGAACATTTATATAAATATTTACTTGATTAGTTGATTGAAGTGAAGTTATTTTTATATCAATTTATAATATTCTATAACTCAAAGAACCTGTTATTGCTCTTCAGCAGCAATGCCAAGTGTAATGGACTTGAAACGTTGTAATAAAAATTTTCATCAAAAATTGACATCTGTCAATAAGTACTAATTAGGTATAGAATATAATGAGCTGTCATCAATAGAATATGTTTGTAATTATCGTATTTAGGTTCTATCGAGGATAAAGATAAGGAGAACAATCTGTGTATATGATATGTGTGTGTCCGCCAAAATATGTTAAAGAGGGTTAGCATCAGGGTAAATTTAATTATTTAAACGATATACAAATTTTCATGATTCTGTCTAATGCATGTCGTCGAAATTTTCAATATTCTGGAAGGTTTTATTTATCGTATACACTTTTTCAATTTTTATCCCAAGTATAAGTATCATAAATTACAAATATTTGAACTATCTGATTTCAATATATGTCTTCTAAATAATAGAAACATATACAAACTGTTTTCATCAGCTCAAAATAATATTTTGATAATTTGCGTGAAAATTTAAAAATTAACCGTCTTTAGCAGCAACAGATGTCATCACTCATAACGCTTGACAGCTTAGACAAAGTCTGAATGTGTAATTAATTCCATTACTAATCGTCGACATGTTTATCTCGCGTTCAAATTGACTTACAGTTAATTTGCATCTCTAATGTTAGCCTTAAATTAATTTGACGTAATAATGTGAAAGAGAACTTGAGAGAAGATAAGACAGGTATGAGGGACGGCAAGGGCCTCGAGGCGTTAACAAAACGAAAATATCAACTTATTTTTCTGCGTGGTACAACAATGAAGGAAGGCTCTCGAATAAATTGAAATGCTTTTTATTTGTAGTATGAAAATGTGTTTGATTACGGTACATCTACCTCATGATGTAAAGACTACAAGGTGTGCTACAGCGCACCAGCTGGGAAGCAGCAAATTAGAATTCGCTTCCAAAGAGATGCGCAGAACGAGTCGAAAATGAGCCCTCTGGAAGAACACACCTTGTAGTTTTTACATCATGATCTACCTCAAGTCGGCCGTTGATAATAGTAGTGGTGCTCCTTCACGAAAAATGCCTTAGACCATAGACGTATCCCATTTTTGGGTTTAAAATTCTAAGAAATTTTTTAACAGTTTATTACATCGAAAAAATGAGCTGAAGTTATCAAGAATCTAGTAATCGAGTTTGTCAATATCCAAGGATATTCTTTGAAGCAGATATGACCGTGGAATCAGTATAAACTAAGTTTACAAGAAATAAGGAAACATGAGACATATGAAAAGTCGAAGAAGGGGATATAGAAAGACCAAACACAAAACATGAATAACGTGATAGGGAATAACGAGCGACTAAAAGGCAGAAACATATAAAATAGTTAAACAGACCAAAACAATACAATTCTCTATAACCACTTTTCAATATTTCCTAGGTGCAGACCTTTTTTTAGAAGCTCTAATTATGAGATGTTAATTCGTAGTAGTTGTTCAGTAAAATAGGCAAGTTTGACAAATAATGCCACCGCACTTTAGTGTAAGAGTGATAAAACTCAATTTTTAATGCAAAACTTCGGTGATTTAGATATTTTTATAACCATATTTTTCATATAATACGAAAATGTTTTAACTATCTACTATAGGAAGTATGGATGATGAATGATCTATTATTATAATACTCCCTTATTCATGAATATTCGTATACAATAAATTTGCAATTTTTTTTGAAGAAGTATAGTTGTCCTTACAAATATCTACTAACCACTGTTTTAAATAAGTACTGTATGTTATAAATTCACCATTCATCACTTTTTTTAACAAAATCGAACTGCACAACACTGCGATATGCTCGATATTTTGACATACCTCACTCGTCGATGGCGAGTGAGCATAAAAAGGGTAGCCTCCATTGATAAACATATTATTTAGAAACTTGGCATTTTAATTGTGCTAAGTGTGCTTATTTCAAATAAATGTGACTCGTTTTCAGTAATTATTTTGCGTTGTAATGTGTTATCTCAACGAACGAAAACCCTCACAACGAATTAATCTTTTAATTAATTTAAATAAAGTTCACAGTTTCTCAAAAATATTTCTTCCAACGAATTAGTAGTAATTAAACTAATTACCCGCCTGCAATATTGTTCTTTTTATAAAAGTCGACCGGTATGAGATCAAATGAAAATACTTTTGTGCAACATTAAACTGATTAAAGGCTCATAAAGTTTTTGTTGACTTTTTGACATGATCGCATTTTGACTTCAGTAAATAAACTAATTGTCGAATGCCACAGAAAATAAAGATACAAAGAGATGGCGGCGAGTTTTTTCAATCACATAACCGGGATTATTATTGGTTTCTTCTCTTTATTTCAAATAAGCCTCGAGACTATTTAGTGTATGTTTATTGACTTTTCATTGAAAAATGTTCATATTTATGTTTTTCATACATTTTAAAGTTAATTTATCTATTTTATCGTGAACGTTTAGATTTATATCAACATCCATAATTATACTCACTGACGAGCATTTCGATAACCAACGGTTCTAGAAATTTCAATTTAATTTCAAGTTTAAAGAGATTCTTAATATCTTAATCTTAATATCAGCTGCTTTTGAATTTTTTTCTCAGTAATTTGAAGATCGCAGCTTTCCAGTTGTGGAGCTTTAGGTCGTTCAATTTCTGATTTAGTAAGATTTCAGTTTCTTGTATATGAAGATAAACGTTTTGTTAGTTGGATAACCTTTGGGCTAACATATCTTTAGCCTGACTAATCATTAGAAGAATCTGCACTAGCCATTTTAGAATTAGCCACTGCAGGTAGGTATAGCTAGTTGTTATCAGAATACAAAACAAAGCGCAATAAAATCAGTAAGATATTTTTTTTTGTTTTCCCTATGAATTTTAGGTTTGACACAGTAATTATCAACATTCCAGATACCACTTAAAATGAAAATGTTCTTGCTAATTGGTTTTGACAGCCAGTTGCGTTAATTAAGAATAATTTCGGACTTTATCAATTCACCAATTTAAAAATGTAATTAATATCGATAGTGAAGGATCGTGATAGAATTCTTATGTAATATTTTATGAAATCAAATCTAATACCATTATTTCAGAAAAATTAGCGCGTTATAGAAACTGCATTTAGAGATGCATTGACATCTAGTAGATTGGTAAAGATTTATTACTAATAGTCTTACGAATATGAGTTTCATATACAAATCCGTTAAGTACCATAGTTGTTACAAACAGGATTTCATCTCGGAAAAGTCAACTAAGACGAAGAATGTAAATTCAATATTTAAAATTTTACCTTAGGATATCATTAAGTTATGAAAACAAAAATATTTTTGAAAGAAACTTGTCGATCACTAAAGACAACATTGCTTTAGAGCAAGTGATTTCTCAGGTAAATTTAATGACAAGTGATGGTAAAATATACAAAATTAAATTGAACCTTGGCGATAAAATATGTAAATGGTGCACCATTAATGAATTTAAGCGTTAAAAACAAGTTCATTTAAAAAATGTAATTATTTCATCATTCAAGACAAGTAAGCTCATTACTAACAAACTTATTGAAAAATTTCAAAAAGACCAAATAAATTTTCGACAACGTCGTGAAACTGCATATCACAGTGAGACTATTGGAGGATGTGAAAGAAATCATAGGGTTCTTAATGAATATATAACCATGTATATAATGAATCACGAACATATTGGGATTATTGGACTCGACTTAGTAACATGCTATTCGGCTTGTTAAGTTTTTCTTTAAACATTTTGAATATACCTTTGTTCACGTATTGTGGATCGGTAGTCACTTCTATTTTAATTCTAACATTCGAGTTTTTGAAGAAATTAATTTGTTATCGATCTCCCACTCCATATACATTTTATTGGTTCTCAAGCAACCTAAATCGATGTAAAACTTGGAGATTTTTTTATCACAACTAACGAAGATCACAGAAAGTTAAGAAATAGTGAAGTTAAACCTATCACGTACATGAAAAAAAAGTTAAAAAATATGTAAACTGTTAAATTAAGTTTAGACAGACCTGTCACCAGTAGTTCAAGAAACTCACGAATGTGTCTAGTATAGAGCGTTATTATTTTTTTAGAGTTATTTTATTTCAGGATAAATTTTTAAGGATTTTTGTAAACTACTTTTTGCATTTTTACATTTACCTACACCAAACAAGATGATAATACGTCCTATAAATAATTTTTAATATTCCTACGGGAACCTAACATTGTTTCGGGATAAAATGTATTCTTTATACTGTTACTTCAATCTTGTATACTAAATTTCCTTTCCTATGCCACTTCATTCCATCTTTCTCTACAAAAATTTCGTAAATCTACTATCACCTATCAATTTCTTCTTTGGTTTTTCTTTTGTTGTCTTTCCCTCTTTTCTGGTTTTAATGAGTTCTTCGGTATTCTATAATTACTCATTCGGTAGACGTGCCGCACGCAACTAACTCTACCACACTTTATCCCCATATCTTTCGATAATATCTATACATAGTTCGAAAGAGAGCGAGAGAGAGAAATGCTTTATTGTCAGAAAATTGTTACAATTTGTAGACAAAAGCTTGTGAAAACTAAAAAACAAACATAAAAATAACTAAATAGAGATAAAACAAATGAAATAAAATTTCAATATACAGAAAAAAACCATAATGAGTAACTAATTTATAGGTAGCAGTAATAGGTAATAATGAGTAAAAAGTCAATAGCAAAAATTAAACCAATGTGCCCGGAATTAAAGATTATTATTATTAGAATAGAAGTCGTTTACAGAGTAGAAGGCACTTTTCAGTAAATATGCCCTCAAATTATTGGGAAATGCCGGAAAAAATTATATCGATTTGATTTCAATTGGCAAGTGATTATTCATTTTTTTTGTATTGTAAAATATTGAGCCCTTAAGCTACGAAGCAGTACGGATTGTTGGAAGAATAAATGTACTAAAACCTCTAGTGTTTACTAATATTGAAAATATTCTGGAACTTAAAACTACTTTTATGGCTCCGCTTTCCTTTCTAATAATGTTTTCCACCATTTGAATTTATGTATTTTCCTCTTCAATGCAGTATTCCTCTCCAATGTCCATTTTTATTGATAAATTGTGTGTATATTGATCCAGGTAATACTTAATCTGTAAGCCAAATTTCATCACCAATACTGAAATTTATCTTTAAGCAAAACGTATTTGAAAAATTATAGCAAAATTATGATTGTGACAGATTGTCCACTCTGTATAGACTTTATGGAGTCGGTTCATTCTGGCGGTATAGATACGGTGCGGTTGCTGGAGGACGTTAAAGAGGTAAGGGGGAAGTTGTGAATATCCTGCCTTGTAATTAATCGAAATGACTGAAACAAGCCCAACACATTAACAACTTGTTATTGGAGATAATATAGCATCATTGCCGCTAGAGGGACTACTTCGTCTTGTCATTTGCAGTGAGATCTGATAAAAAAATTATGAAGGTATGGGTATATGATGGAGTTTCACGGTTTTGATCACTTTTTGCTAACCATACATATTTGAATGAAAGAAGACAGTAAATTGGACAAAATCGATAATCAAATTATGCGCTATAAGATGCAACTAATCTTGAAGTGTTCGATACGAGGACGGTACCAGAAGTATCTGGCCTAACAAAGAAAACACAAAAATTTTGAGAAAAAATATATTTATTTTCCAACGTAATCTCCTTTAAGCTCCATAAACTTTACCAGCGATGTTTTCAATAAAAGTTCGATACCCTTTTTATAGTAAGAATCGTCAATTAATCATTAACTGCCGACATCGCCTCTTCATTGTTGGAAAACCTTAGACCACCCAGCTATTTTTTCAAGTCTCGGAATAGAAAATAATCCGAAGTGGCTGAATCTGGCGAATAGGGTGCATGAGATAGCAATTCAAACTAAGTCATTAATTCATTGAAATAACGGATGTAGAGCTGGTGCATTGTCTTTATGAAAAAACACTTTCTTCTTAGCCAAATGCGGCCGTTTTTGCATGATTTCTTCACTCAACCGTTGTAATAAATTGGGATAATACTCGCTATTGGTTTTTCCTTTTTTTAGATAGTCAATGAAAATTAACCCAGGTGCATCTCAAAAAACCGACGCCATGACCTTGCCTACAGTTGAAACGGATCCTTCCTTTTCAGTCTATTGTTTCAATTGTTCTTTTGTATAAGGTGTGAAGGACCCACGCTTCATCTGTGGTTATGAAACGGCGCAAAAATTCGGCTTTATTTCTGTGAAACATTGCCAGACACTCGATGGAAATATCTTCACGACGCTGTTTTTGTTCCATTGTGAGCGGTATCTTGCGCACAGCTTTCTCATGTCCAAATTTTTAGTTAATATGCAGTGTACCGCACTTTTTTAAATGCCTAGCATACTAATCTGCTAGCTCGCGCGCTTTCAGTCGACTATCATCTAGTCCAGCTTTGTTGATTTTCTTCAACATTTCTGGAATCGTTACCTTATTTGGTCGATCACTGCGATGTTGGTCTTTGCAGGTCGTTCCACCTCGTTTAAACTCTGCTACCAAATATCTCACTGTTCATAACGAAGGAGAAGTCTATCCCAGAGAAGAATCTAGTTCAGCTTTTATATTGCTTGAGCTAACACATTTCAAATAAAAATTTTGTATCCCAGAACGATGATCAATTTTTGCCATGTTTATAAACCCACTGAAATCGTTCACTATTGATGGTTGCCGAACAAATGGTAAACAACGTGTCGTCTTCAAACTTGAAACATATGCTACTATATATTGTTAACTTTCAAATACAGTGGTATTTTTCAACCAACTACCTCATCTCGAGTTGTTTTGTTTACTTCACAGTTTTAGTGCGGTTTCACATACCTATAAGCAATTCCATAAATATTATTTCACATAAAGCGCGTATAATTTCTATTCGTATGACGGGCCTACGTCGAGCCCGTGCGTCGTCATACTGTCAGCGCGCTCACGAGCCATTGCAGGTAACATACCTATATTTTCATATGATCATTAATAATCTCGTATGCCCTGTTGCCGGTTGTGTGTTGTCTCCACGTGGTTTTTGAATTAGATATGAATACGAATAATAATAATAATAATTACAATAATACATATAAAATTAGCGAGGAGCATTAACATACACCATCCAAAACAAAAATTGCATATAAGATGCATCTTGTGTATAATATGAAAATAATTAATAGAAATAGTGTCTACAAAAAAGTAACAGAAGTAGAAGTCAAGGACTTCGACAAGTTTGCTACAAAGGAACAAAATGTAGATACAATAATTAAAATGGCTGTTACTGAACGTACGATGGCTTATATATTGAAGAGCGTACGCGGTTTTATCTTTATATTATAAGAACAATGAATAAAATAAGTAGGGTGTATTCTATTAATTAAATAAATAAGTGATCGAAAAGACTTACAAAATTATTTTACGACGGCTTGTGTCGTGTAAATAATAATAATTACATAACTTTTTTTGTTACCCCAGCCACATTTAAATTTAAATATTTATGGCTTAATAAAAATGTAGATTATATGTATATTATTTTTATATTAATTCAATTAAAAATTATATTAAAATTTATTTATTTATGATAAATAAATTAAGGGTTTAATTTAAATGATCACCATAACTATTAATTTTTATCACTTTTAAATCTTTCATTTCATTTTATTTAATTCACAACATTTAGATTAACGCTTTTTAATAACCGTTATTCAATTTTTTTAATTATTAATTGCTTAGACAACAAATTTAGAAGTCCGGACTCGCTTTCATCAGAATCATTTATCCAGAATTCGTCCATAATAATGTCAGAAATGGTTCTTTGGCATTTGATTCTTTTTCGAATTTTGTGACATAATCACTACTGCTATTCTTGTATGAGACGCAATATAAATATTGTCAAATACTTATTTTATTGAATGATATAGGTACTTGCTTTAATTTCTTCGCTTGATAAATTTCATTAAATTACATTTTCTAGGCTTTCGATGCTTACAACTTCACCAACGTGAATTTTACTCTTAAATTTTGACTTGTAAAATAAAATCAAACTAACACAAAAGTGATAATTATTTAATGTTAATAATAACGCCAGTGCCGTGCTAGAGGATCTCCTCGGCGACCTGTAATTTGTAATACATAGTCGTTCTTTTAAGTTTTGTTCTAGCGCATCGTCAACTACTTCAACCACGCGCAAACAGTTTAGATCTTGTACCGGGTTTATTCACCAAAAGTATCATGATCAGATACTTAAACCCTCTCAACTTACGGCTTCGTACATGTTACGGATATTGATTTTAAATCAAAACCAGTCAAAACTATTCTCACAAAACGGCTGAATGATTTAGTAAGAGAGTTGGTACTTCCAAGAGACCTTTCTCTAGAACTACCTTCTCTTGGTATTGTCAGGCTGATTTTGTGAAATATTTTTCAAGCAATTTTCGATCGAGTTACTCGCTTAGGAGCTCCGGAGTACACACCTTCCGATTGTTTGACATAATGACTTTGTGTTCGCTTCTGTTCGGGTTGACCATTCAGTTCAGTTAAAAGGAAAATTATACACATTTACTGGAATTACTTTGAAGAATATAATATGAAAATCACAACTGGAAAGTATGAGGAGATCTAGACATTTTTGGCTTCCTCTTGGGTCTTTGTATTTCTAAATAGGTACATATCTCTCTTAGCATCATACAATATATCTAAATTACAATTCATTTCTTAAATATACTAGGATATCATATTTTCCACAATAAAAGGTCACGAAATTTTGCGAATGATGCTGTTGACTATCTCCGATAAGTCGCCACTTATAACATATATGGAAACGTGTGTGCACGTTTGAGCGCCGAGCGCATGTGTGCATTACAATTTCTGTCTACCGAACGACAAACTCCTGGAGAATCTATGGCGATCGACTGTGCAGCAGGGTGTAAAAAACCGACCTTTCTACGTTGATGAGGGGGGTTTGTTAAAGCGTATCTGAACCCAAGGTCGCGAGTGCCAATCTAGGACGGTTGAGTTATATAGCGAGTCGATCACTTACTCCCGTGAACGACAATTTTGCGAGTACGCATGCGATCGATCCTAAAGTGATTCGCGAGCAAAACTAATTATTATCAGTCTCATAATTTACCATTTAAATTCATCACATAAAATGAAAAAAAGGGAGGTCGCTCCAACCGGAAAGTGTTGTGAGTTTGGAATTATCAACGTTAAGTACACTTCGAAATCATTCCAGATGGTCCGGATCTCGCACTAACAGATTACTATTTATTCAGATCCATGGCGAAATTCTTGCATAGGAAAAATTTGAAACCAAAGAAGATGTTGAAAATGCAGTTCACATTTTTGGCATCCAAGCCCAAAGAATGGTTTTACCAAGGTCTCATAGAACTTTCTGAACGTTTAAAACCATAGAATACGATAATAAATATCAAGAAGAATATTAATTTGAATCGATTCAGAAAATTGTTTAAAGCTCTCAAATAAAACTCTTAGATATAAAAATGATTTTTTATAATTAAAATCATCATTTGAGATAAAGCAATTTTAAATTCAGAAATTAATTAACAAAATGTTGTGCTTACGTAAATATTGATAATTGTCGACCTTCAAGTCACAGTAATAAATGTTTTATTATCGCTAATTAGTCCTAGAACATGGAATTTAATTAATTTAATTAATAAAACTTCCGTGATTCGCTATCTATTTTAATAATTGTTTCGCTGCATTTATTTATGTAGTGATTAAAAATCCCTGTGACTTGCACCTATTAACCGCCATTATATATTATAATTAAATTTTTATGTTTCTGATTAAGTTTTTTTCTAAGCATAATAGTCTCTTTCATTTGCATGCACAACGAGAGCTAAAGTCACATTTTCGTGTTTCTTTCTGAATAGCACAAGAAGTAAAAACGCAATTTTAAAGTTAATTGACTTAAAAATCGCTCTATATCAGCAAAACTTAAATTTAGATCAACATTATTCGCTGAAAAATTGTCAATCACTCATTGTTTCCATTGAATTGAGTTTTTGGATCAGTAAGAAAAATAAATAATAGAAACTAAACTTTTGTCCCCGTGTATAACATTTTCTATTTGGCAATATCCTATTCAGCTTTCGAAGTTTTTTATTACGATATTTAGATATTAATAGGCTTAATGTTGTTTCAATTCCATTCGTTATTCGTTCAACTTATTTTCGTCTTCATACTTTTCATTAATATTATTCCTATATACTATAAAATATGCTACAGATTAAAATCCTGTTTCCCCTGAAACTGGTACGCTTATGTTTAAATTAAACGACTGCGTTCCCGTCCCGAAAGAAGAATGTGACGTGTGCGAATAATTTCATCAACGTAGGCTTATGGTTATTTTATGTTTTAATTAAATTGAAAAAGATAATAGATGTACGGTGCTCATTTCCGCGGAATTCCATTTTTTTGTCCGATGCGAATACAAGGAATGAAATTGTCATTTTCATTCCACAAATCGCTCGGTACTCGCTTTTTTCGTTCTTCGACGTTATTTCAACTTCTGGTTCATGTTCCACTTCAGAGTAAGCCAACAATGTGCAGGGAGGGATTCAGCCAAATAAAAAAAGATCTTAATAACATGAGCTCACTTGCAAAATCAAAGGAGAATAATATCTAATGTAATAAAAATGTGATTTCCTTCCTGCTTGAATTTTTAATTCTAAACGTTGTCATGTAGATGTCACTTGTGATATATCCATATGTTATAATCTGCTCATTTTTTTGTATATTTGAAAAATGAACAATTATTTAAAATCGATTAAATTTTGAATGCCAAAAACGAATCGAGGCATTTTACAGCAGTACATGCTTTCCACAAATGAATTTGGTGCTATTTCTGTCCAAAGTTGTGAAAAACGCTGTATGGTTTCTGGTCACGGATTGTGACCGTCATTTGCTTTTTGTCTGATCTGATCCCAAGCATACTCTGGGACTGGGACTTAATACAGGCGGCCTGGGTGGAAGTGTCACGTGAAGAAAACCTTGATTTCATATTTGTTCTAAAACCATTGCCTTATCTCGCATTATCATCTATAAAATTGAACTCACCCAGCTCATTTTTGAGCAACTTCAAATTGTAGCATTATGTTGGCCACCATGTGATCCCAATGTACTTGTCAGTTAAGTTTCTATCTAATATAATCAACTCATTTTATAATTATCCTCCTCAAGAGGGGTAAATTTTTTGGACAGATCGTTGATGCAAGGGCTTCAATAGACTTATCCCTATTCGTTCTCTTATATGATCTGCGAACAATCCATAATGATACTTATGAAGATCACGTTCCTCTTTTCATTACGACAGTGTTGTTACAATGCGCAAGGTAATCTTTGTTGCTTATGTGGGGGTTTCTATGGTACTCTCCTTATAAGTCGCCTGGATCTTAAAATCGCAGTAGGGATTCTTCTCTTTATTATTGAGATCAATACAGAAACACCTCTAGTATTAAAATGTTTTCTTCGCAGGACTCTTCAGATATTATGAGGATTTCTACTAGCCGTAAATCCTAAGTAACGATTATCAATTATAGTTCTTTCTCTGGGTCATCTAGTTCTTCGTCTTTTAGCAACAGTTCCAATTTCCTGGAACCAATTATCCATCTTCACCATGACACTTTGGGACACATTTAGTCAATTTGCAACATTCGTCCAATAACCCTAATAGACTCTTCAATAGTATTTTTGAAACCAACCAAATTCTTAGAAATAAGCAATTTTGAATTCTGTTTACCACAGATCCAAGAAATATACTTACAATAAATAATTTCAAATTGTTCCGAATATAGGACGACGATTTAGAAATATCCTTATCTTTTGTTTAGATATATATTATAATTAAAGTACTTATTATGTTTAATTAAAAGTTTATTTCGGTTGAACAAGTGAAATAGGAAGTCAAGTCCAAGGTTTTGAAAAGCATTCAATTATACAATAAAAAACAGAAAAAAACTACAAAGGATATTTCCAACCCTATAGGAAACCTTTATTTTCATTAATTAATTGAAAATAAAACTATCAATTTTATAATTAATAAACTCATTACCACGGTACATTATACGTTTATCATATCAATTTTATCTGTTTTTTATTCTGAGAAAAATATAAATATATTCACAACCTTTGATAGATTTTTCGTTTATAGTACCTTCTGTTTCGACTATTCTTGATTTGTCACATTTTCCCTCTTTATTTCTTTTTGTTTATTCTTACCATTCACTTTTAGCGCACTGTTTGTCGACTGCTGCGTTCATTGAATGCGAAGAACATTGTTCTCTTTCCTCTTTTTTTTTCGCTACTAAAAATCAAACTATCACAAACGAACTAACTTACTCATATATCCAACCTACAGCTTATTTCTTTATTAGGACTACATATCAACTTTTTGTTGATGTTACCCTGTATTGACTTGAACAATTAATGACGTGATTTAAATGGAAAATTAGTTTAATTGAATCAACTCATTTGCTTCATTGCTTTATTCCTCATGTTGATAAAATTTGCATGTAAATTATTTAATAATTTAGTATTCAATTTAATTGGCATTTACTGCATCTACTGATACTTATAATTAGAATTGCGCAAATATATTAGTCGATTCAGAATTTATTGGAAGTTATTCATTTATCTCTAGTAAATACCCGTTTTTATATAGGTAAGAGCAAAAATATATAATAAACTGCTGTTCAGCCTGTTCTTTCGTTCAATACGAGATAGTGATATTAGACTTGTGACGTGAAAGAAGTCCAAAAAGTGTATCAACACCAAAAAACGTAACGAAATGACAAGAAATATGCAAGATCGTTGATTAACCGAGAGAATTTTGGTGGAGGCTCTAGGAATCTCATCAGTATAAGCAATATGTTTGCTAATATCTTGGATTACACCTGTCCAAAATGAGTGCCGCATTTGCGCAGACTGAACCAAGGCACACTCATATGCTACTTTCTCAATAACATTTGAGTATTTTAGAAAGGATTTTGTGCGTTGTTTTCCAAATGAAGATGAGATTTGGCTCCATCACCATTAGTATTAATCAAAACAAAAGGCTAAAGAATGGAGCTAACCTGGTGCTAAGTCTCCAAACAAGTTAGGGCCTAAAAATCGCACAAGAAGGTGTTGGCATTAGTTTTTTATAAGGAAAGGAATTTTTTCAGTGAATCAACTTCACACTGGCAAAACAATAAAGGCAGAATATTACTGTAATCTTTCGAATTCGATTTGAAAATTCGCGATTAACGACCTGAGTTGAATGTAGTTGTTTTGTTTACGAAAAAAGTAGTTCAACGTCATGTGTAAATTCTAATTTCTGACTAAACTTGTGAATAGTATATAAAAACGTTTTAATTAATTAACTTTTTCATGTTTTATCAAATTAGAAAACATATTTTGAAAATACGATGAAACTAATTCTATAGTTAATTTGGTAGAAAAACATTTTCAGAGGGTTGATTTGTTGAACCGATAATACATTTATGTTACCTTGTGGCAATTACCAAAACTAAATCGATTAGGGTGGTTGTACATTAATTACTCAAGTACGATACGATACCTACAACGATAATATTGAAACAGGAAGTAGTTGTAAGTGAGGCAGGTCGGAAATTTCAACTTCCGCTTTCATAATTGATGACTACCAGAATATAGGTGTATACCTACATTTATCGACGTTACAAAGTAAATGAAATGATTTCGACACCTTGTCAACATATTATATTTATAATTGAAGCTACACTCCTCAGAAAACTTAACGCATAATGTTTTATTTGGTTCTAACTTAATGAAACAACAGATTTCTTTTACGAATACACGAAGACTGTTTACAGCTGGAATTTAGCAAATATTGCGTATAGCCCGCCAGGTCATGGAATGTGATAGGCGAAGTTGCATAAAAATTTCTAACTTTATTAACTTAGTTATTATTATTTATATTATATTTATATTATTAACTAAGAAAAATACTTCTTTTGCCAAAAATCGATTTTATTCATCAATGTAAACTCTTTCAAGAACAATACAATAATTTCAACGCTTTTCTAACTTCTCGATGCCGTGCTTGTGAAAGGATTTGTCTTTTTCCTCAAAATAATCTTCAGTTTCAGCAATTACTTGCGGATAAGCAAGCAAATCGAAGTGTAATTCCTTCAATTTAACCATCATTGCCAACGACTAGTGAATCGGTGCATTGTTTTGGTGAAACAATAGCTTTTTCTTCGACATATGAGTCCGTTTTTCCTTGATTTTTGTATTCAAACGATCCAACAAGTCGCGATTGATTGTCTCTCCCTTTTGAAGATAGTCGATGAACAATATTTCATGCGTATCACAAAACACTGAAGCCATAACCTTCTCAGCTGACTGTTAGGCCTTTAAACGCTTTCGACATTCTTCACTGGCTGCAGTCCACTCATATGATTACGTTTTGATTCCCGAGAGAAGTGATGGATCCAAGTTTCATCCATTGTCACATATCGCAAAAAAAACTGATTTATTACGTGTAAACATGACCAATTACTGCTCTGAATCATCAACACGTTGTTGATTTTGATCGACTATGAGTAAGCGCGGCATCCACTTTAAAAAAAGCTGTCTCGTGGTCATTGTTCATGCATAATTGTAAACACACTGCCTTCTGATATCTTTACGCCCTCAGCTATGTCACGCAGTTTCAATTTGCGATTGTATATAACCAGTTTTTGGAGTAACCACCTCAATTGAACGACTAGAACTTCAACCATCATCGGTAACTGTACGACCACGTTTAAATGCAGCAATACAATAACAAATGGTTCTTCTCGATGGAGCATAATCCGAATAACAATTTTGAAGCCATTTCAGAGCTTGTACAGCATTTTTTTCAAAGAAGCAATGATAAATTAACACACGAAATTGTTTTGAATCTGATGTAATATTATTCGAATGTTATAACTGCTTTTATTAGTTGTTAGTCAATTACTTATAAGATACCCTCTGTATATGAAATTTCAAGTCAATATTTTAAAAGTTAGTGAATACTTTGATTAGAAAATTTCATCTCTTCAAACCAAAAAAGTTGAATAAATATTGGTAATAAAGAGATTTTAAAAACGTACAACAAAAAGTATTTCTCAATTTTTCAATACAATTCCTTAAAAAGCTGCACACTTTAAACAGTGAAGTGTCGCAGAGGCGAAATGATGATACGGATACGAGCGAATATACTGACGATGAAATATGAAAATAAAATAAATACAGAGAAAATGAAATACCCACTAATTTAATAATCGATCAGGCTATAAAGATGTTTCCAGGATTAGAGCAGTTGCTGAAACTGTTTTACATTAAAAAAGAAGCTATACTCAGCGTGATAGCTTCTGAAAGGTTTGGTTCATCATCACCGTTGCCCAAGGTCGGATGCTACATAGGACGTGCTCAACGATCCCAGCTCTATTAAATCTAATTGGATAATGTAATTATACCGTAGCGGACACTAATCGCGTTAGAAATAAATTTACATCCAAAAAGCAATTACGTTGTACCGTTATGAGCTTGTTTTGATCATCGATGTCGACTTGATGATGGATCATTGACTATTAATCATCATTTCCATATATTTACTTCAGATAATCGTCTAGAACTGGAACTGTGTATGAAGAAAGTTCCATTTTTTTTTGTAGTATATTGAAAATTAGAAATCTCGCAGGATAAAAATAGTAAAAGTTCATTAATATCTTTATAAACGAGTCTGTATTTAATCAAAATATTATAGAATGCTAGGTATTTTAATTGACAAGTAATTATATAAATTTTTTATACAGGGTTTACTTTTACGTTTACAGAGTATATCGTTTCATACAAAAATTGTGTGAATGTAATTGAACGTACAATGGTGTGCAAATTTCAAGGGATATTAGAAATATATAAATAAGCAGTCAATGTGATAGACAAAAAAACAATGGAGAGGATAAAAGATGAAAAGAAATTAGAACACTCGGTAGACAAAGTAATTTAATATCAGATAAAGATGAGAGGAAGAGAGGTTGAATCTGAATGAGTTGTACGTGATTCGTAGAGATGATTATAAGGAGAAAAAGAAGAGGATTGAATTCGAAGT
The DNA here is from genome assembly GCF_026250575.1 of Diorhabda carinulata. Taxonomy (NCBI): domain Eukaryota; kingdom Metazoa; phylum Arthropoda; class Insecta; order Coleoptera; family Chrysomelidae; genus Diorhabda; species Diorhabda carinulata. The sequence continues at coordinate 40,321,876 of NC_079460.1, read as the reverse complement.
GGATTAAAAAATAACAAAATTGGAAAAATATTTTGGGAACCGCCACTGAGAGTTAGGATAAAATTGTTATAAAATTACCCTATTCTATTATTGCTATCTTTATACCGGTCGTAGTGTAAGCACATTGTTTCATATCGCTTGATTCCGTTAGAAATAAAATAGGTCTAAACGTATATTTATAGAATGTCACATTGAGTAAATTTTAATGCGGGCAGACATTAACTTATACCAACTAATTAATATAATTACGTTTATCTGCTTTACGGTTAACGAACACTTAATGACGCATTCATACACTATTTTAAAAAATTGTCGTGATTATAATATTTTTTTAAATTGTTTGTTTGTACCATGGATGATGATGAGTTATTTGTTATTTTTTGCACTGTCGTAGTTCTTAGTTTTGTTAGTGGGTGGTCAGAGACCGTTGCGCAAATAGGCCCGTCGTGTCCCATTGAAATCTACCAAAGGCCAATGTCCTCGGAAAAGATAATCCGGCTTGACTTGAAGTTTTAAATGTCACTATCCAAACTGTAAGGCTTCCCCATGTATTTGAACTCTGGCCATTCATCAATGACGTGGTCCGCAGTTTGGTCCTCCTCTATGCACTAGGGTCATTTCGAATCGTTCTATTGCATGGAGATGACGTCTTAGATGAACTTATCTGGTCAGAGAACTGTTTAAGCGAAGAAGTTGATTGGTAAGAAAAGAGGTAGTATGTACTTTAGCTTCTCTCGCGCTACTTGCTTCCATCCATCGTTGCAGATTTTGTCTTGTGAGAGACTACTACACGAATAATGGGTCTGGTCCTATTAGTAGTTTTTCTAATTTCAATTTGGCGAGTGAATCCGCTTCTTCGTCCGTTATCCTGGAGCCGTCCGTATCCTAGTATTGTGGGTTTAGAGGTCCACTGTTTTTCGTTGATCTAATCTCTTACCATTAACGGTCATTTGGTCATAGCCCATATCACTTACATTCTTAATTAGAATCAATGAGCATAATAAGAAATCTATATTATTTGCAAATATCAATAATTGATATATAGTTGAATAATTTTCTTACAGAACGCATCGATATTATTTAATTTCACGTTAATTATTGCTTGAATAAACACTTAACTTGGGGAAATAGGAAATGTTTAATGAGAGAGAGCTGGAAACCGTTGTTAATCCGACACCTGCCTGTTCGATCACGTATATTAAAACAAAAAACATCAGCGGCGAATCTATCGAGGTCGTAAGCGCCACTGAGGGATTCTTGTTTTTCCATAAATTCAGAGTCCCATAAAAATATTAATGTGAAGTTGCACATTTTCAATTCAATTATATGGTTACAGTTGCGTATAGTATATACCATTTATTCTTTATTATTCATATTCATATCATCCAGGTAACACTAAGATTAATTTAATTGAACAGATAAAAGATAGTGTCCTAAAAATTTTTAATTCAATATTTAAAAATACATCTGACATTGTCTACTAATACTAATTCTGACAATAATATCATGTATAAAATCAGTTACTTCCAAATACCATAATTCTGCCAAAGTTTTAAAAACTGAAATTAATTACATAAAACGATCAGTGTATTAATAGAAAAAAACTGATTTAAATAAACTCCATGTACTCTAAGCATATCTTTTAGATTTTGAAAAAACAAATTCTATAAAAATTCAACGACGTTTGTAACGACATAACCTATAAAAACTCAACGACATTTTTAACGACCTAAGCTAACATAACTTTCAATTGGACGGATTTCAAATTCAAAAACCCACAACCATCAAAATCAATAAACTATTTTTTTATAATTATGTTATTGTCAGTTTGGTTTGGTTTTTGAACTTAATGAATTTAATATGTATTCGATGATGAATACATAGTTATTCGAAAGCTTGGAAAACATATTATAAAGTACACTTCAGTGTTTTGATTGCCACAATCCCACAACAATGATCCTTGTTGCATTATACACACACAACACAAACCAAGAACGTTGTTAGTGTTCTGTGCAGAATGAAAAGAGAAACCGGAAACATTTGTAGCGTTTATTAAAATTATACAGAATAAATGTGTAGCGATTAGCGTTGTTTGGATAAACTGATTCCGAACGTCAATAAAACAATAGCATATTAGGCAAATGAGTTTCGACATTTCTGTTTATTCATGATACCATGAAAATTCACATTTAACTAATGATTTAATTGTATATAGGCGTACATTTAGTATTCAGTTGTCACGTTGAGGTTTGAACCGTGAAATTAACTTTTAATTACTTTAAAAAACTACATCTATGTATCGTTTATTTTTTTTTATTCTTCAATCGAAACACTGATTTTTATCTTTTTAATTAATCTAAAGCATTATTTCTTTGGTTCTTAGACAATGAGAAGATTCATTATCATAATTAGCTCTATCATTTGCATAATATGAATAGGTACTTGTTAAATTACTTGCCCCACTCCATATATCACAGATTAATTATATATGTATTATCAAATATCTAGCAAACTACTCGATATAACAGAATAATCAATTGTTATTAAACTTCCATGAAGTTGATAGCTCAATGGAAAAGTTAAAAACAGGATAATCTTGGTTGTAACATTACTATTGGCTGAAAATTTGTAGCTCCTATTCCTTTTATTGCAAATATTTGGCACATCTGTTCATTCCAATAGTTTTTTTTGTTAATAATACGTGCAAACTGGGCCATTATCAGATATGTCACGAGGGCGGATGAATATGAGAATAAATTTTCAACACTTTCGCTACATCGATTACATTGTTATTTTCCGCCATATTTATAATATTACCTGTCAAAATTTCACATAAATCTAACAGATAGAATCATTTTTATATTCCACTAATATAAAAAAAAGCTGTTCGCAAGGTCAGTACGCAATTATTTGATATTAATCCTCGCTCGCATTAAAAATTCAAACGAATGTTTGAATATCCTCAAACTTAGTAAATTTCCGTTCAAATGTTATAGTAGATAAATTTTCCATATACGCCATAAACTTAAGCGAAACTTCATCCGAGAAAACTGAGCCATTTTTTCAGATTCCAAACATGAAATTTTCATTTATTATTTTGGAAAAATTAGACAAATAACTGGCCGATATTATATTGATTTGCTGGAACGTTTTGATGGCAAACTTAAGAACAGAGGGGGTTTTACTCCATCATTGGAAAGCGTCTGCCCATTCTTCCGCTTTTGCTGCAGATAAATTAGCCGAACGGTATTGCATGTATTTCCTTATCCACCAGATTCACTTGATTTGGCTCCCCCTGATTAATTTCTGCCCTCAAAATGGTTAGTAAAAACTGTTTTCAACCGAATAAAGAGGACAAACGCGTATTCTGCGGAAAGTCTATTTAAACATTTATCAGAACACATGTCACATCACTATTTGAAAAAATCGTGTTTTCTTTCAACTTCAGAGACGAGAAGTACTTATCATTGAGTGTCGTCATCAAGGTTACTCCAGATTTTCTAAGCGTTTCTTCACAATATGTGGTCCCCAAATAGTACGGCTTGTAACAATTTGTTCGGATCATACCTCGTATGTTGATTCTTTCTTGATTAAATTATGTACATTTGTTTTAGAATCAGCTCCATCCGACACTAACCCTGACATAATGGGCGTATCTGAAGAAATAACACCAAACGCTGGAGTAGAGCCTAGACCTGCAGGACCTGAACAAAGCGACGGAAGTGATCCCGAACCCGACGAATTTGCTCCGAAAAGAAAACAAAGACGATATAGAACGACTTTCACTAGCTACCAATTAGAGGAATTAGAGAAAGCGTTTTCCAGAACTCATTATCCTGATGTATTTACAAGGTTAGTTTATATTCAAAATACTGATGAATTGAGTTTACCGGTAGCATTCAGAAGTAATGTATTTTTCTCTTTTTCTTTTCTGATGCTGCTAAAAATACATTTAGATTGAAAATGAGCATTCTCACGAAGGTAAGAATTTAAATTCATACCCATCAATTACGAAAAAAATGATGAATTATTCATTTTTAATGATACATGTTAAGGTAATTGACGTCTGACACATTATTTCGAAGGAGAGATTCGAGTTAACTAGGTATATCCTCTCAGAATGATAGTAATATAGATAGAAAACGTATATATAAACATTTTTTCTGTTTGCTACCAGCTTCTGTTTAATTATCGGCATTTTGCGCTGTTTTCATGGGCGTACCAAATTTTTTTTAAATTTGAAATATCATACCATCACCTTTGTTTTAGTTTCATTCCCGTAATTAGTACTAACATTGTACGTTTTGGCTGAAAATATTAGGAATTATTGATGTCTACTCGAATTTTTAAGATTATTATATTTCTATCCATATCATTTTAATGGTCTCCTGTTTATGTTTTGTCTCACTAATTTTACAAAACTATTTTATCGAAAACGTTACGAAAACAAAAACAGGTGTCATCAAACCCAGAATAGGGAACCTTTTTCAAATGATTTCAATCTAATGGCTAAAATGCGTTTGATATTCTTTAAAAAATTTTAAAAAGCTTTTCAATGTTCTACTAAAATACACCATTATACAGGCGAATTGGAGAAGTAGTAGATTGTTAAAAAAACTAAAAATATTACAAATTTATATTACTATTTAAGGAAATGTTGTGGATCAACCCTTTGCTTTAGTTACAACAAAAATTCTTCGTGATATGAAGACTGTGAGAAATTTTCAGTCTTCCTATTTTATTTCAGGCACATGCAAGGTTTCAGCATTGCTATTGATTTAGTGGCGCTTCAGTAAGCCCCATAAATGTTCTATGAGGCTCACATTTGTATACTGGAGAAGCCAGTCCAGAAGCTCGATGTAACTTTCTCGACTCCATGTCATAATGTAAGAAGATTTGTGGCATGACGCGTTAACTTGCTGGAATATAATATCGCGAAAAAGTCTCATAAGTGAGGGCAGTATATTTGTGTACTTTGTAAAATTCATAACCCCTACATGCACGAACAATTCAGCAATCTCAGAACCAGTCATGTAATCCCATACGATTATGCTACCGCTATCGTGTTATGCTGTGGGTATCACAAACTGCTACTCAAATTATTCGTCTACTTAATGACGCACTAAGGTTACATTAGGTGTAACATTGAATCAATTTATTACATTCTATAGGAGCGTTAGATGTACTATCTCACCTCATAATTTGATTCTTCTGACTAATCTTCTCCAATGTTACTGCGGACCTTTCTTGATGTCACTGAAGACTCACGCTTTTTTCTGGCTTCTTGAAGTCTTTTTACTAATAGATAGATCAGAAATTTTTGCTGATAACTCAGCAGTAAGCTCTGAAGATCTTTTCTTTCTTATATTTTGGCATATCATAAAGCTAGAACTCGAATGAAGAAAATATTTGTATCCAGATGTTTTATTGATAGCTGCGGAGTGTGTTATTATTTTTGTCGACAAAAGAATCATTAGACAATAGATTTGATTCTTTTTCATAAGATATTTTTTAATTTCATGACGTTATCAAACGTATTTTATAAAAAATTGAGAAGGAGAATTTCATATAAATGGTGTTATAAATTAACACCTTATAACACTGTTTACAACTTAGATGCGATATATCACATTAAGAAGGATACAAAATTATTTTTACCCCGTACTATCACATCAAAACAAGACTTCATTATATTTTTTGCTGTCACTTCGATCGAAATAAATCTATATATACAATATGATATACAATGTATTAATGTATTTTTCGATTCGATCGTCTGACCTAAAAACATCTACACAAAGCTAATTTTATAATAATCCTCTTATCTCCATGACCAAAATGTGGATACCGTGTATTCAATACGGCAACTTCAGATAAAGCCGATAAAGAGATCTAGTCGACCACGACACACATTCCGAGATGTCTGCAATTTGTACCAACGGCGCTGATGACACTGTTATGTCGAAGGTACTCTCCAATTAGGCCTACCTTCCGAATTTATTCGTAGATTCCATCTATACCATACGCGGAGGAACGAAAAGAGCTAGAGGAGCCTTTCAAACGACAAACATAATTGTGTTTAATTGTGATTAATGAACTTTTTTTCAAGAATTTTCACAGTTGATTAATGGAAATTATGTATTTTCGGCTTTCATATATGTGCTAATAGGGTTAACTGTATAGGGTTATTCCACATAATAATTTGGTAAAAAAATGGGTTGAGAAAATAATATAAAATAAAAATTTATGATGTCAACGTTCAGAGTATTAAATGTTGATCTATTCATATTTTTTTGGAGAGCTAGGGGTAATATAATATTTTTTATAGTAGTTTTTGCGAACAATTTTAATTTTTCTTCTTTCTTTTCCTCAACTAAAAAAAAAAACAATATTTTCGAATCCCCCTATATTTCAAACGATACAATTCTACGTAGAGAATTTTAATTAGTTTCAATCTTGTTCTTCAACTTACAAACAGATAATTTTCCTTCAATAATCTTTTCATTTTTTTGTATTTATTTATTTTCTTTTCTATTTTTCAGAGAAGAACTAGCCATGAAAATTGGTCTTACTGAAGCAAGAATTCAGGTAGGATTTGAAGAAATAATTAAATAAAAAAAATAAGACTGCTTCCTGTAATATATATATATATATATATATATATATATATATATATATATGTATTAATGTATTATGTATTAATTTATTATGTATTAATTAGTTTTAAACCATAGTTTTTCTTTTAAAAATCTTAAAAATCTTGGGCACCAAAACCACTGTTGACCAGTGTAATTATTTTATTTAATTTTTCGTAAGTTTGCACTACACGATAATTTTCTGATTGTTCCAAATGATCGCTTTCTAATTGCCGAATAACATAAACTTCTATTTGATGATTTCTGAAAATGATACTCATCCTCATAAACAAATGGGCTACACAATACAGATGTAAAGAACTCGGTAAATAAATACAGAAGAACACAGGAAGAAGTACGAGGATAATCAAAATTAGTAAAAAAAACTGAAACTATGAAGTTAATAATTCTTCTCTAATAATTCTCTTCTTTTAAATACTTTTCGATCATGTTCTTATTGGAAATGAACACGTGAAAATATTTATAAAGGTAGTGCCTAATAGTTAGTTTTATTAATTGCAAAAGTATGGAAGGAAATGATAGTTTTCAATTAATTTCTCGCACAAATCGAATATTTCGTCGTCAGATGTTTTCGTCGCGACTTCTGTTAATACTAAATCACTCAAGAATGACATATTCTTGTTAAGAACAGAAGCTCGATTCGTTAAGATTAAAAGTAATTGAAAAGAAAAAAAAACTTTCATTTCACCATTGAAAAAAAAATGAACTCCTTTTTAATTATATTTATATAACAATTATTAATAATTCTTTAATTTAGTTGGGCTAATGGAATCATCGACTTTCACAGATATTCTGGTTTTTTCATTGACCAAGTCAAACATTTTAGTTTTTTAGTTATCGTCAATTTGTACTTGCCGGTAAGCAAAAAGTTTTATAATAAAATTTGGCCTGTGTTTATCTAATATCCTTAAAATTTGAATTCTAAAAACTTTTTGTAGCTGACAAATTATAAAACTGTTATGTAATAAAATTCTTTAGTAACATCATATTCAGTAATATTTTCAGTTGAAGATTGAAACGAAATAACTTGAACTCATTCAGCATAAAAATAAAAATCTTATATAATTATTAATAATAAACTTTTAATGCAATAAAATGGGCGCGGTGTTAATATAAATTATTAACGATCATTCTCGACTTTGGCCTGACTCACTGAAAACCTATTGCTTACTGAAAGTGTTATAGTCCAGTAAACAATTGACTAATACGTGATACTTTTGGCAAAAAAGAGAAAATACGATATACTATATATAGTATAGTAGCATACTATATATTAGGTAGCCAAGTTGAGTAACCAGTCGGCCAATCAGTCGTTTACCCCGTCACCGGGCATTGGTTCAAATGGTGCTTATCACAACAAGGCAATTAGTCGTGCAGCCACTTTTTGACTACCGACTGTTTTGCCTAGCTCGGCTATCTCTGATTGCCCTTCTGTGTAGCATACGAATCTTATTATATCGGGCAACCAATTGCCCACAGCTACACAAGAATTCTCTCAATCATAGATTATAACTCAGGTAGTACTTATCACTACGTCGTTTATCATTGTTTGTGGTGTTTTGCATTACGTGTACAAGTTTTATAAAAATATGTTCAAATACATACTATACGGTACTATTATACTGCTATTAAGGCTTAAATTAATTTTAACTTGAATGCACATTTACCTCAAAGTAATTTCAAGTTTCTCTTCTGGTGAGATCCATTTTCTCATTTGAGTATCTCCCAGTTATGTCAAAACTTGGTTTTGATACGTGAAAAAAATTAAAAACTTATTGACATTTGCACATGGTTCATCATAAAATGTGTAGTTTTTTCATCACCTTCTTTTCATGAGTAGTGAGAGAAGAAGCAAATATTCATCTTCCATCTTATCTGTCATATCCACCAAACGTTCTCCTCTATACTAAACAGCGACCCTAGCTATGCATTGTCCTCCTTTTTCGTCTTCTTTCAAAGCTGGCGAGTTATTTGCTGGTCTACAGATTGCTCTGTTCGACAGCCAGAGTGGCTCTGTTCGACTGGTTGCGCAGCTTGGCTGCATCAACTAATAAGGGCATAAGGTGACAACTACCAAAACGGTGAAGAAAATCCACAAAACGAGATTAGATAATCGTTATCTTAAAGTGCTCAAGCTGGCATGCATTTTAGGCATTACAAGATAGGTACTACTTCAGCTCGCAGTTGAGAAAAAACAGTTTTGTGAAGATGGCTCCATCGATTATGTAGCTACAAAGTATTTTGGAGCAGATTCGTGATGTATGTCACCTCATACAATAATGAAATGGAAAGTCGAAACAATGGACTGGAGAGGGAACAATTGGTTACAAACATGAGAATAAAGTTTCATCTACAGACAAGGTTTGGGGTGTCGGTTTTTTGGGACGTGTGTGTGGACATTTTTATGGCTTAATGGATAAAAAAACCATCAACAGAGTATTATATCAATATATAGCAAAGTTTAAGCGCAGAAATCAAGCAAGAACGAATGTTTGTGGCTAAATAGGGAAAGATGTTCTCACCTCATACACCCTATTCGCCAGATGTAGCCCCTTGGATTATTTTCTGTTCCTAAATTAAAAAAAATACTCAATACTCATAGAAGTATGTCATCAGTTGATGGATGTTTTGATGAGCAAATTAGCTCTTATTATATAAAAATAAAATAGAATATTCTAGTTCGTTCGGGTACTCTTGGAGCTACCCTCGTATTAGCATGACAATTATGAGAAATATGTTGATGTTGCTTCATAGATCGCATCAAGGTTGAGATTATTTGCAAACTAAACTATGATATCTGAAATATTGTAAGATGCTTTGTTGTGATGATTTGTAGTTTCCTTTCCAGTGATTCCAGTATGAGATGGAAGCTTGGTAAAAAAGACATATCGAGCAATGTGAATTTGGCATATGTCATAATGTTCTGGCTTATAGGTTTCACTGAATGGACGAAAAAGTATAATATATTTGGTGGACAGAAGGAAACAGTTTGTGAAAGGAACATAGAGGTGTTCAAATATATTCGCTTAGATAAAAATGTAGTGGAATCCTATAGGCAATTCTGACTGATTGAGTGTGAAGGTTGATGCTACATTGGAAACAATTACATAGGGATATAAAAAGAATCTAGAAAACAAGAATATTATACCGGCGATAGACAAAAAGTAATCAATATTTTAAGATCTTGTTCTATTTTTGGTATGTATGTATTTGGAAAAAAATTGATGCCTAATTTTCGATAAATTGCCTCTTTTTTTCTTTGACTGGTCTATGGAAATTGACAGGATATAATTCCGTAATATATAATAATATGTTATAGAGCCCGCATAAGCACTTTTAGTAATTCACCTGGACTATCTTATAATTCGCTTCCTCCCATAAGAAATAATCACCAATTAATTGAAAGCGGTTGTTGCGAATAAATTGAAGTATTACCTATTACTAGAGTAACTGTCAAGGTATTATAAATTGAAATTATGAAATAAATTAACGTAATTGTTAATATTAATAATATTATGCGTAAATTGGAAAAAAGTTATTTCTAGCATAAGGGTCTAATGACCGTTGGTAATTTGTTTGGAATGTTTTTAATTATCGCAGGCTAAAAGATCTAATATCACCATTACTTCAGTTTCGTTATACAACAATAAAACCCACTTTACATCATAATTGTCACTTTCCAAGTGTTTTCTGGAACCCTCCAAACTGAACTCACTGTATATCACTCACATATATACTGAGAGAAAGTGTAATAATTTGTTAGTGTAGCTTTCTGATTTTTTGCGCCTCAATTTAAACATGGCGTAACATGTTAAGACTAGTCTCCAATTCTATGAAGAGTACAATTGCTTCACTTTCTTTCAATCATTCTTGACGGCGCAATTCGTTTTTATAATAAATAGTATGGAGTGTGGATAAATATGAAATTTGTGTATTTTTAAGACGTGGTTTGAAAAAAAAAAAATCTAAAGCAACCTTGGTAGCAAGAGAAATATATGAAATTGAAGTAGAAGACACAGTTAATGCGCGAACGGCACAACTTTGGTCTAATCGTTTTCATAGAGGAGATCTGACGCTTAAAGATCGTTCGCACTTAGGTCAGTTTACAAAGCAAGCAGAAGGAAACCAATCTAGCATCAGCATTCCCTGATTATCGGAGTCCCTTGGATCTTCTAAAGATACGATACATTACCGTTCAAAATCATCACCTAAGATTTATAAAAGATATCAAATCATCGAGTAGAGGTGTGTAAAAAGCATCTATGAGAGATAATCGTTTTAATGGACGCATTGTTACTTGTGATGGATTTATCAAAACAACATGAACATAAATAATCAGAGGTTAAACAAAGGTCAATTAGCGTAACCTGTCGCAAAGAGAGGTCTATTTGAAGTCTTGTTGTGTGTTTAGTGGAGTTGTGTTCCTCGAAATCATGGTATAATTGTCAATGCCGATGTATATAGTGGTCAGCAGATGCGAATGCTAAACCACATATTGCGAAAGTTACGATAAGATCCAATTTATTCAGATCCATGGCGAACTTTTTTTGTAGGCAAAAATTTGATTCCGCGGGAAATCTTGAAAATACATTGCGACAATTTTTTTCGTCTGAGTCCAAAGTAAATATTGTTTTATCAAGGGCTATATTTCGAATACTGAAGTTTCTCTTCGTATAATTATTCATTAAACACAGTGATCATTGGAAAACAATATTATTTATATATTTATATGGTATTTATGTGATATTGCTGACATACTGACGAGGTTGGCAACATTTTTTTGAGCTACGAGGATGTATTGATATCTAGTTAGCCTAGACCAGTTCCATGCATAAACAAAATATTGCGTTACCATAACAACGAACAATAGCTTATTAGAAGTGTCGGTGTGAAGTTTGACGTCAAAAAAGTGAACCAGTGTTACGCAATAAATTAAAAGAAAAAAGATATCCCCCACCGAAATTGTGAGAATCGAAAAAGTGGAGTAGCGAGCCATCATCAAGTACCTGAAGCACTGAATATTTCATACGAACGCGTTCATCATATAGTTCACGTCAATTTGGACATGAGAAAAATTGCTGCAAATGGATCCCTAAATGTTTGAATGTTGACCAAAAGCGTGCTCGATTTGAAAACGATGTAGACTTGTTACTATGGATGAGACTTGGGTACAATTCAACGTTCCAGAAACAAAGCAACAATCGATGGAATGGTGACACTTCGGTTCTCCAAGATCTAAGAAGTTTCGTGTCCAAAAATCTGCTGGAAAAGCTCTTGCCTCAGTTGTTTGGGATTGCCATGGAGTAATAATGATTGATTTTTTGGATAAGGGTAGAATAATAACTGGAGATTATCATTCGACATTACTGACCACTCTACGGGAAAAAATTAAAGAGAAAAAACGCCTAAAGCTATCCAAAGGTGTTTTGTTTTTGTAGGACAACGCCCCTGAACACAAATCTCATGTTTCCATGCAAAAAATTCGTGAGTTAGGGTTTGAATTACTAGAACACCCCCCTTATTCACCAAATTTGGCTCCGTCCGACCATCATCTCTTTCCTCAACTGAAAAAAAGTTTGAAAGGCCGTAAATTTTCTTCCAACGAGGAGGTAATAAAAACTGTGTTGTTGCAGAGCAAGAAGAAACATTTTTTTTTGAAAGGTCTAGAGACGTTGCAGGTTCGCTGTAATAAATGTAACCAATTAAGAGGAGAATATGTTGAATAATAAAATATTTTGAGATTGAAATTTTGTTTGGTTCTAATTTTTCAATATATCCTCGTATATTCTAATTTTTGTGAACTAAATTAAATTTTTACACTAAGTAGGTTAAATTTATTATGTATTTTAATATTATCTGAATATGGATGTACGAAATAGTCACAATTTTCGGTTTGGGCTAATTTTTGTGAAAATTTTTTGACAGATTCATTTAAAGAGCGAGACCTAGCTTCGAGTTTACTTTGAATGAATATTTATTAGAAATAAAAAAAGCAGCTGATATTGTTGAGAAGAGAAATAATTTTAAACTAGAAATATTTTGATCTGTGCGTTTACTGGTGATTCAAAAAGATCTAAATGCGTCAAAATCCATTTAAAATGGACATTAATGGACCGATGAACCGTAACGCATTGCATTCGCAGAGGCAGCGCAACAAATCTTTTAAACAAAATTGTAATGAGCTGAGGAACAGCTTATTTCCAAGCCATTGCTGAATTTCATGGCTGTATTCTTCATTTATAAAACTGACAAAGATACTCGCGTACCGATAAATTGGAAAAAAAGGCAACAATGACTACCTGTGCTAATGATATCGTCTTCAGGTGATTATAGGATTTTTTCTGATCTTCGATCCCTACGGGTTATTATGTGGTCTTAACCTTCACATTCGATGTTTCAACAGAAATACTTAAAGAAACACATGTTTCGTATTCATATTTTGTGAGTTTAATTAAATAATGAATGATTATTAAGTTTTACCAAACACCAAACACATTAAAGTCGTTTTTGAAGTAAATTTTACTAACAATCTAAATATCACAGGAAAAGTTTATTTAAAACATCCAATCTTGATCTAAAAAGTGAAAAAAGTCGATTTTCTACGATATTGTATTAGAAAAAACTAACAATAAAGGCAACACTAAGTGATACACGAAATGTTGTTGACTCTTGTATATTATTATTAACAATGGTGTACTTGTGGAGTGGAATGTCGTATTTATTTACTTTTAATTAGTACAAGAATTTTATACACCGTACAATTCTCAGAAAATCTGGGTGGAAAATTACTTTATCAGGATGTTCTGGAATGTCGTTGGTTTTTTCTATGGAAGAAATAAAATTATCAATTTATATTCTTCCTGATTGTTTCCGTTCGTTAAAACAATTCAACTGTTTTGAAAATAAAACATTTCTAGCATAGTCCAGAAGAGTATTTCAGAAAAATACTCAAAACACAATCGAAATGACAAGCGATAGTAGTTTGCAGTTTCTCAAAAAGTTGTGTATAGCTTGTGTAGCTATACACAAACTCGGTGCATCTTTAAGTTCAGCATGTAAATAATTTGATATCTTTTTACACAGGACAGTATTCAGGAACACCTGAAATATAAATTCTAATCGTTTGAGAGAAGGCTTTTTCGAATTTCATATAAAAATACTGATACTTAGAAGCATGTCAAGATTTAGAATTTTTGGCTTGTCAATAAATTATAAACTTGTGTAAATTTAGAATAACGCCCCAATTTTGTGATTCTATTAAAATGATCTTGAATAATTTTTTATTATTTTGAATTTTGAAAATGTTCGTTTTCCAGTAGCAACCGAAAGCGGCATTGTGCGTGGGTCTGACGAAATCATATAATTACTCTTAATCAAATACACACAAAATACTGGTGTCCATAAATCAAAGTAAATGAAGTACATAAAAATCTGCGTCTATAGTGACCCATTGCTAACTAGCTAGCTTCGTAAAGCCTTCTACTTGATAGTTAAAAATTTTTGGTATTATTTGTGGTGTTTTCAAATGTACCCTCTGCGAATCAAAAAAGATGAACGCATTTTTTATTATACTTTCAGGAGATCGTTAAAACTTCTCGGAGAACTTTTATCAAATTCATAATTAAATATGCATACAATTTGCTTTTTCAAAAAAAGGAAGCGATGAAGCCTGGTCATCGTTTAATTATAGCCTACTTAATTTTACGATGGCGCGGCGTAAACTTAATTTTTTAAAAAATAAAATCATTTAGGTCCGCGTCAATTAAAATACAAAGTCGTTAATACCAAGCAGCGTATTCGCCATAAAATTTTTACGTTTTTACTGCTTCTGGTTAGGTTTTATGCTTCGATTGAATGGAAAATAAATCGTAATCGTTTAACTCCATCCAATCGCAGTTTGCAAATGACTATGATTATGTAAAAATAAGAGCTCAGCTGTATTTAATCTGATATAAACAGCAAGTTGAAATTTGGATTTTATGGAAAACGTGCTCAATCTACATACATTTTACGCTAAGTTTTTTTCTATTTAAGTACCAAATTAAATCACTAAAACTTAAAATAGTAAGTGTTAGTGTAGTGTAAACTGTGTTCAGTAAAAACTTTAACCAAAAATTGAGTTGGGAGTACATAAAAATTTTACAGTTAAATTTCGAATATTTTTCATTGTTTCTTATTAGATAAACAAACTATTTTATAACAGAGAACAAAGTTTTTCTATTTCTACTCATATCTTCCTTATTACATCTATGTAATCGTTGGTTCAACTACTGTTTTATTTTATCTCAGTTTAATAACTTGATCCCGATATAATTATTCATTAAAAATACATTACAGGTAGGACAAAAACAAAAACTCGAGATCGAGAATGTTCAAATCATGCTCTAAATGAGTTTATCATGATGAGATATCTAATAGACCAGTTTATAAAGCAAGGAGAGGGGAATATGTATAGTCGAAAACGTATTGAGATCGTATCGGTTGTCGGATCGAAATATCATTGACTAAATTCGATTAAGATGAGTTTATATAGTTAGAGATAAAAATAGGTAGTGACTAAAAGCGTATCAACATATTTCCTACTTGTATAAAAGAGTGTATTAATGATTAGATTTTCTAGATTTAGGTTCCATTTTAAATAATAACGTGTTTTTGATATAGAGACCGTTTTGGTTTATCGATCTTTAGTATTCAAATATTGTTTTTCAACTCAAATAGCACTCAAATGACAATACATTCTGCTTACGTAAACCATTAAAAATGTCAACTTTATAATGGCAATGTCAGATTTGACATATTCACATCAGGATTTGCCATTCCCAAAATTTAAGTAGGAACCCTCATATCAGTTATATGATTTCGCAGCTCCAACAATAAACATATATCTGCTTCTTAAAAAACATACATGGCATGGTATACAAATAGTAAAAATATTTATATTACAACTTCATTTTGACTAACGTTTCGATTCATTGATGGATCCGTATATCCACTTCTAATTCCACATGGATCGAGTGAAAAGTATTTGTTTAGATTTACTTACATCGAATTTGCCCACTCATGATTGTGTTGGTATTTAGTAGTAGGAATTGTAGTAAATAGTAGCATTATTTTGTATAGATGGCGTTTTTAAATATATGTATCGCATATATTCAATAGTAGGTAGCATCTGAAAATCTTACTATTGGTTTGAAATAAACAACAGCTATCGAATGTAAAAAAATTATTGACATTTAAAGTCTAAAAATCATTTTTGTAACGCAGATATTTATCGCAAATGATAATTTTTACTTATAAATAGTCACATTGAAACAATGTTTGATTAAAAATTATTCAATTAAAAGAAAATAAGATATTCTGAATATTTCTAATAAATATATAAGAATAAAAAATATATAATTGAATCAATTAATGATGATGTTTTTTAATTGCAAATTACTGCGAATGCATATTTATCGTTGAGCAATAAATATTATTAAAATATACAGGAACTTGGCATTCAATAATTGCTTCATAAGAGATCTAAGTGAGTGTTTTCCTCTCGGTATAATTTCCAATTATCGCGAACACATTTTAACATCAAATTAATATCAGCTCAAACGCAAATATTGCTGAGGTAATGATATTGAAATGAATGTAAGTATCAGCTGTTTTCATGAAGATGATGTCTTTCACCTTGCAGATGTCTTTATTTTATTCAAAATCAATTCAAAGCAACCAATAAAATCATCTGGCCTTAAAAACGGATAAAACGTGTTTTCTCTTCTTAAGAGAAGTCAAATCATTGATGAGCAATCCGGTTAATTATTAAGATGATGATTAAGATTTATTTTTTTCGGAAGTTGATGATTTTAAAATCATTTTTTTCTTAAAATCATATTTTTTCTAGACAACATGTGTCATTTAGTTTAAAATATTTAATTTAGACAGTCTCTATAACGTAACTGAAGAAATTACATTTATATATAGAGTTCAGCAGTTAGGAATTTTCGCCCTTCCTAATCACCCGTACCACAAAAACAATATAAATAACTATTTCCGTAAATACCAGAATTACATAATCTTTTTACAATACATTTAAAACGTATATGATAGTTTTTTTGACATCATTCCTTTCATAATCATCAAGTTGTTTATATCCTCATGCCATTTTTTTTTCATTTTTTGATGTTAAATATATATAAAACACACACAATTGCACATAAGATGGAAATCCTGGTGAATAAAATCATAAAATCATGAAATTCATCAAAATAATAACATTTAAAAATCTCAGTTGCCCTATCGAGACATCACAGACCTCACATAAGATACTCAATAAGCATTACCAATGAAGAAAGCACAAATATAAAGCCATTTGTGTATTTTTCAGAAGTTTCCTTTCGAATAAGTTGAAGCAACTGATCTACGAACGTTCCAGTTACCAGAAATATCTACGTTATGGTGTAATGAAAAAACTCACACCTAGCTGGTTAGAAAATAACAATCAAGAGTTAAAGTCGCGGTCATATTCGAATTTCTCTTATAAAATATCTAAAGAAGAGATCCTCTCTAACATATTGTGTGTAGAAAAAGTCTTCAGGATTCTGGAACATATGAAAATACAAAAAAAACCTCAGGAACATCAAGCTTTATGATAATATTCTGTGATATCAAAGCGCAACCTTCCTAAAACAATTTAGTTAACCTTCTTTTAGTACTTTGATTGGTTGCTATAACATCTAAATAGTGAATAATATTTTCATAAGAGGCTTAAGTTCGTTATAACACGTATCAAACAATAACCACAGCTTTAATCTGGCGATTTGAAATCGATTAATCGAGGAATCGATTCCTTGGACTAAACGAATCGATTTCTTAATTCGATATGTTGTACTGAATCTATTCAGTGAATCGATATTACTAACTTAAAAACTGACATTCAATTTTTCCCGTGTTGATGAAAACCATAAAATTATTTTCAATTAACTGAATGTAATCGTAATATTACTGTTGCGGGTTAAAGGTTTAATTACTGAAAAACTCGCGGGATGGCTGTGTGCTTCGTTACCTTGTAAGATAATCTGTTCCTTGTGAGTTGCTTTTTTCAATTGCACCATGTCGGCAAGTGATGAACGATGCCGCTTGAATCGCAATAGACTTGACAGACTTATCAGGTTGCGATTCGAATCAATTTAAAAATCGATCTTTTTTGGAAACAATCGCCATCCCTTGCAAGTACGTCTTCAGTGAAACTTGTCGAAGAAGGCACAAGCACTACAAATGTCTACACTGAAAATATGAGTCATGCTAACTTTGTATCAATGAACGTATTAAAATTTTAATAACTACTCAAAGTCTACTTGAATTTTATAATGCTACCTCAGTTTTTAGGTGTAGCATAAATTGCTTTTAATAATACAGTAGTTGGTACGTACGTATCTTCGATAATTCCTTGGATTTAAATAAGTAAGTGGCGAGTAAGACAATTTTCATAACACTAATTACACATATAAAAGCAAAATATGAATGCCGATTCGAAATTAATATGAATTATTATAGAAAATGAGGAAGATAGCAATTACATAAAGTGAACGTGAAATAAAAAATAAATTGTAACAAATGGGATCAGTTAATAAAGGATAAAGAAGGATGCTTTAGTAAAGAATGTGTCAGAAAAGATTATTAACATTATTAAACCAATATTCAAGACAATAGAATATGTGTCAATTATATTTGTACCACACTCAAAAGTGAACCAACATAAACCAAAGATGGGTAAATATGCGGAGAAATGCTCAACTCAAACAAGCTTTATTTATACCCGAAACTATAAAAGAGAAATGTTTCTTCTCCACGTATTTCTGTTAGAGTAGCAGGTGCTCGTATTTGTTTCATACTTGTTTTATATACTTTTTTCTCTTTTGACACCAATCTTTAATCTAGTACTTTTATATGGCTAAGTACCGTAATGTACCCACATTAACAATCCGGTCGATTTCAGGTTTCCGATTTAATTTTCTTGATTCTATTCACTCTTGTTTTATAGCTTCCGTAGTGTACCTCGATCAATTTTCAAAAGCACTTCACTTTCCCAAATGTTCCAGAAATGATTTTTTCTCAAACAACTATTTCAAATCACCCAGTCTCTCCTAGGGTTGCTACATAAAAAGTGCTTCATACCTTTTTTTAAATAATTAAAAATTATTTTTTTTTTGCTTTGCTCTTATTTCAATTCAGTTATACTTATACAGTCTATTTTTCAAAATATGTTCTTTAGGACACATTTTAAATAAATTCTATGAAAAATTCCTACTTCAATATTATCAGAGAGTTATCATTATAGTTCTGTTATAGAATCTGGATTTCTATATATCTTGTCTGTCTGTCATGTGTCTGAAAAGAAACCGTTAATCTAGATGATCCTGATATTGTCAATACATCTTCACAAGGATGCAATATTTTTTATTTATCCAATAGTTTTAAGAGGGTAAAAATTAAGTTCAGCTGTCATCTGGCAAAGATAAGGGTATGAATTTATTGAATTATTTTATTGTCGTCAATTCTCAACAAGTATGCAAACTTAACAACAAATTTATCTGATCTGTTTATGGTGCGCAAAAATAGAGTATAAAGATTTCGTTACACCATGGTGATTCTGGCAAAGATAATGTGTTGTCGATATAATCGAGATACGTCACATAGATACGTAGATATCGAGCTAATAAAAAAATGTTAAAAAATGATGCAATTGGTTGGTGGTGACCATTTTATGTCGATTATTTCCGAGTCTAATATTTATTATTGTTTTCTGTAATTGAGTTATTTACTATTCATTCATGATATTCAGCATTATATTCCAATTTAATATGCGGTTTTCAGTAATTTTATTAAATTAATGAAAATAATTGAATTGTACAGTCAGCATAATTCTCCGGTTTGTAAATTACGAAATTAGATAATTCATGACTAATTCATTTCTTCTCACAAAATAATAGAAATATTCAAATAATTTGAAATACAAAACCATAATATTGTCAATCAATTAAACCGCATCGACTATGTTTTTGTTGTAAATTATACTGGTTTAATTCGTGTGAGAATATTATTGTTGTTTAATTGAAATAAATTTAAAGTTCAAGACCACAACATTATTGCCCTTGATGAAGGTCGAATACTTTTTACACTGCAACCAAGGAAATTGATTTGTTCAATTTATACCAGTTACTTTTCTAAATTAAATCGTTATGCAACGTTTCATTAAGTATTATGAATGGAGATTTCCAGAAACAAGCCAATTCTTAAAATTACCTTACTTCAATATCTACACCACTATCAATAAATTCGTCTAAAAATAATCCACTATAACTTTCAATATATTAATAATATTAATATTAATAATAATAGTGTGAAAAAGACACATAGAATAATTATTGTTCATATTTATAATAAATTCTATAACAAGTCAAATTCCATAATTCCGACGTATCGATATTGGAAAAATTTTCAATGTAAACACTGTAAGTTTGTAGATCACGTCACGGTAAATTACAATAAACATTATTTATAAATTAATTTTCAACCAACGACTAGGCTGATTCTTTAGTCAAACCGAACCAGTAAAACCACCTATGGTCCAAGAACCCAATCTTGGTGTAGCCAAAATTCTGAGTATTTTACTCGCAATACCAGCTTTGATGAGACACTTGGTATGAGACAAGCTAAGACAGACATAGATGAACCTTCTCACCTTCTCACCAATCAACAGCTCCACTTTAACAAGCATTGATGAGTACCCAGCACTCGCACATACGAGGTACCATGTTAGTGAAGCACCAAAAGCCTATCAGAGGGCGTAGCGGCTCTCGACGTCTCAACTATGAACTACGACATTGGATGTTAGAAAATTATTGAAAATGACATTCTAAAAATGATAACAATATAAAACAAACTTTATCGACGTTAGCTAAACAATTGTAAATTGTCTCATCAATGTCGATATATAGGTACATAGTATTTCAAATAACCACAAAAGAAAAAATCATTTGAAAATAAATCTGGTGTTTAGGAAATCACTTGATAGCACCATATGTGGAAAAAATTGAGGATAACCGTATGCTAGAGGCTCCTAAAATTAATCAGTGGAAACTAACTCGAGCCAAAAACAAATCCTCACTCACACATTCCCACTACATTATTATAAAGTGGAAAAGTCCAATTTATTATTTTTTTTCTGTTTAAATATTCATAACCTCACATTAATTACTATAAGTTAATAACAGGGAAGACATGTACAACGAAGATAAACTTTAATCTTTAAGATTGTTGCTCCAAAATTGGTTTTATAGTATTTCCTGACATGTAGGGGTTTTTTCTTCAAATTGATTTGCAGTTTGTAGATTATGAGGGTTGGGCGTAAAAGATTCAGCAGTTCCTGAATTAGCTTCGGATTTATCAATGTGAATGCTTCGATTATTTTGTACCTGGAAAAAAGTGGTAGTCTGCTTCTGATATAATGTTAGGGTTGTTTCTAGTGACAATGGATTTGCTGTTTCTATACTAGTAAACTAAATATCTAGTAAGAGCTGAAACATTTTAAGAAGAAATATACACCAACAGTTTTTTGAGAGCAAAACAGAACTTGAATGAAATAATTTAAACAAGACAGCGATTGAATGAGCAGAGGAAGACACAGAAAGAGAAGTTATAGAAGAAATAAATATCGGATTCTTCACTGAATATAGAGTTACTAACGAAAATATTTCAATGAAGATTTAGAAAAGTAACAAAGTCACTTCTTGGCAGTTCCAAATCAATTCCATTTCCTCTATAATGATAATGTGGAGTAAAAGATTACAGATATAATTCGTATTATAAACAAATTATAAAAGAACATAATTGCGTACCCAAATAAGCACGTAATTGATATCCATTTATTTTGCCGTTTGGTCTGCAATTACATGCTATTATATATACAGACGGAGTTCAACTCGGTTAATAATTATGTATTTTTTATACCTGCCTTCTGCCGATGTAAGGTTTCTTTAACCATGGGGTGGTTGTAGGTTTTTTTAAGCAAAAAAGGCGTCAAATTTGGTAAGAGGCGATAATACACTTACAGATTTCGTAATTAGTGTAATTTGTAAAGGATGTTGAGGTAACGCTAAGTAATATTTATAACAATAATAAGTTAACGCCAAAATCAACGCGTGTTGTTATCTTGATCTTTGGTTGGAAACACGTCGGTATCAAGGATGAAGTATGTATAACTGAGATGGGGTGAAAAATTGATATTGAACATCAGGAATTGATAAATGTTTAATGTTTAAAATTTATTAGGATACCTGTAACCCAAATTCAAACTGAAATTTTCATTTTCCACAAAAACGTCAACTATAGTTTTTTATTTGGATCCACAGAAAATTTGCTGTGCTATAATTTCCACATTGACACAATTGTTCTAGTTTCAGAGACTAAAGGTTTCTTTTCTTGAGTGTGAAATTTTTTGCATAAGAAATGCTAGTTTTTATCCCATTTTCACATTTTTCCAAAAAAAAAAAAAATAATTGGAAAGTATAGAATATTAACCAATCTTACGAATCATTGTAAAGACTTAGCCAATATTAAGATGAGAAGTATTTAAAACAAAATCAAAAGAACTGAAGTCTAGTCTTTAAAAACTTGACATTTTTTTTCCTATGCTCTTTTCTCGTGTTTTCAGTTTCTTTATTTTCGAGTTTCAATACTTTACTTGATCTTTACCATAACAGACTCACCACACTTTTTCATCATCATCGAAAAATACCTTTTTTTCTCATCATAGTACGCCTCTGATAAAGACGTTTGTTTATAAACTTAAAATCAAAATTGAAGTTATATATCTGTGGTTACGTGATTCTATTTTCTAAATTCGACGGTATGGGGTAACCATATAAATAAAAAACAATAAAACAAAAAGACTGTTCTCCTGTGAGATCCTATAAAAACTAATAACTGTTTAGACACCTGTTTTATGAACGAAATGACACGGCGCAAAGGAAGACAGTCATTTCAGGTAAATTTTTTTAAGGCGCTGTGAGTATTAGAGTCACGGACTTGTGCCATTAGGCTTAATTAAAAAAAATTATATGGCTCCATCTCTAAAAAATAAAATTACGTTGTGCGGTTTCTTCAAAAATGTCGGAATGTTTATTTTTGTGATACGGAAGAATAGAAAATCACTAATAACATGATAAAAGAGGATTTTATTTGTTTAGTTTAAGGTAGGTAATGAATATAATAGATTCGTAAGGGATAATAGCTTCATCTGTCATAGAAGCGGATAGATAATCGATGATTCTGTGATAATTTCAAACAAAAACAATTTTATATTTATAGTCTTTACGTAAAATGTCAATTACCGATATGAGCAATATAACGTGAATCCTTTGTAGCACTTAAACTAACAATGACAACTCATATGAAACTCCACCTATAGTTGATTCACACATTTTACCCCCTTAACTTTACTTTATAGTTAAATTTCTGAGATATTGATTGATTGTGGTAATTATCCGAATTGGTTATCATAAAAAAATGAATGTTTTCATCTCTTACTATTCAGTGTTTTATTAATTTTGTTTCTAAGTCTTACCAATGTTCTTCTTATAGAGGTAATATCGCGTTGCAATCATTAAATAAAATGTTGAAACTTGTATAAAATTACATAATTATGATGTATTGGTGATAGGGGTTATTTGCATAACATGCATTTTAAGTATATTAAGAGAGTTTAATACAGTGTCCTTGAAAGATGCCAGGTGTTTCGACTATAATTTTGTCCAATTCGTTCGTTCTCCAAGAAAAATTTTTAATGAATATTCCGATTCATAAAATTGTGGTCGAAAATGAAGAAAGTATTGACTAATTTAAATCAAAGTTGATACTTTTTTATACAGAATCATACAAAAGGTGTCGATGAAAATTCCTTCATCTCAATTCAAACATGTCGCTACTTCATAGCCTAATAACCCTAATTACTATCCCTCATATTAAGGGAAATAACATCTCTCTAACGAAAACGGTGACACTTGTCTGCACACTACACTATTAGACTGCGTCCTCCCTGATAACAAAGTGAACATCGGAAACCGACATTATTTATGAGACACTCTCCATATTTCGTGTTATGTGTTGATAACTCACAATAAACCAAGTTTCTTAATATTATATACAGTGTGATATAAGTAGTACCTTTCACGCTGCCAGAACGTCAACATTCACAATTACACTGTCTGATG
The DNA here is from genome assembly GCF_026250575.1 of Diorhabda carinulata. Classification (NCBI taxonomy): domain Eukaryota; kingdom Metazoa; phylum Arthropoda; class Insecta; order Coleoptera; family Chrysomelidae; genus Diorhabda; species Diorhabda carinulata. The sequence goes on along the minus strand of NC_079460.1, from coordinate 40,297,962 downwards.
CGCGTTTCAATAACCAAGTTACTGTCTTTAGAGATCGAATGTGGAGTCTATGAAGGAGGTGAAGTCTCTAAAAACGATAAACTCTCTATCGAAATGTGCGTCAGGCAGTGGTTGTATAAACTGTATATATACTATATCCAGAAATGCCAACTAAGGGTGCTATAAAATTACTGTTGATTATCTGTACTATTTAGCTATATTTCAAAAATGTCTTGTGTGTTTCGTTGAAATGTACCAGGTGGCTCAATAATGAAATAATATCTTGTGTTGTCTTTCGATGACTCACAATGTACAAGGTTGCTTAATATAATATATAGGACGATTAATTGTGTTAGGAAACTAAATGTGTGTCTAACAATAATCATAATAATATAAACTCTAAAAAATACTTTCAAGTCCGTGATCTACAGTTTATAAAATGTACTTTTAGATTCTAACAGCAATAATCCAAATAGAAAAATGGAGGAAAACAATTATATAACGGATAAAGAAATCAACAGGTAGACCTTGAAGAGGTATAGCTAATTCATAAATAAAGAATAATAATTAAAATTAGATTTGGTGACACTCGTTCCTGCTAAGACCCGTCCAATGGAATGGTTATCTTAATCCCTTTACCGATGCCGCAAGGCCGCAATTATATTTAAAATACATTAGTAGATTTAATCAATTTTCTGTTTATACTAAGATTACTAATTATACGTTAATTACTGTGAAATAAAATATACAATAAAAAACTTCATATATTAATTGATGCTCATATAACAGCAGCGGCGTAAATGTGAGAGGAAATAGCTAGTTTAATATTTCTACGGCATTATTTATGTTTCTAAACACTACGTATTATCACTTTTTTGCATTTCCCGAGTACCTCAAAAAGATAACGTTATATCATTCCATTATTATGCCTTCGAACGTTTTACTCTTTTCTCTACAGTCTTCAACATAGTTTTCATAGCTTCATTGAGTTTGCCTTTTTTTCATTGCAATTTACGTATCCTCTTTTTGTATGTCTTATTCACCATATATTTTTCACCGATCTATCGATATAATTGGTGGTGGCAAAGGTGTCACGAAGATTGCATACAGCCCGCCAGTTTAATGTTTGACAAGGTTAAGGAAAGGTCTGACTTTTAAGGCAGCTGAATGTGACAGGCGGAGAAAGCATACCCTAGCTGTGCTAGCTAGAACTCACTAACAATATTAAGTAGTTTAACTAACTAACAACTAATACTTACAGCATTTATAATATTTAAATAATAATAAGTCCACATGCTGCTAAATAAATTAAGGGTGGTATCTGTGTACGCTTTCTTCATATATAAATGGCAGTTGGTATCAATATATAGGTGACCTGACGTATTGCTTCATTTACTTTGTTTTTCTTTTTCAACTTAAAAAATGTTCGATTCCTCTTATATGATTAATTTCAATGAGCGGCGGGATTGACAGGTTGTTGAGGCTTGTGGTTTTCGTAGTTTGTGGATTTTGAAAGTAGAAAAAGTTAATTGGTATTAAAATTTAGTGTCATTTTTTCTAAAATGTTCCATTTTACCACAAGGTATGAATAATATTCAAACTAGTAGATAAATCATTTGAAAAAGCCTGTCTTCGATTTGTAACCGTGACAGAACTTTGTCTACTGTAGGAAATTCTTTTTTAAGGAAGAATGCTTTTACTTACCTTCGAAGTGTTTCTTTCATGAGTTTCTATTGGAAATTTTGGTTTTTCTGTAAATTGTAGCGTACTACAAACTAATTTCACGGTGTCATCCACACTTTTACATAAATATTTGTTCGTAAATGATTTAAAACAATCAAATATAAAGAAATTTGTCGGGAAAAAATTCTTGGAATTGAAATAAAACAAAATGTCTTCAATTAGCAAATAAGTACTTATAGATTTTATGGTATGTAATCTTTAATACACAAGGACCTATCCATACCTTCTCCTATTGTTCTGTAAAGCTTAAAGACCAACAAAAAACTTGTATTAGCTCAGGTACAGCTATGAAATTTTTAAGAAATATTCAGATTATTCTGTAATAATATTTAAAATGATCTTTTGATGAAGTTTTGTATCAGTAAGTGTATGAGTAAGTAGTCCATAAAAATAGACTCTAGGATCCGCGATCAGTTGATAAGTGATCTATCTTACTCAGGTTCATAGTTTCCGCAGTTTCTGTTTTTCGAAGATTCGCAGTTACAATTTCACTTCACTGTTCGTTGGCTTGCGTATTATGTGAAAGTTCATTCAATATTATTTTTGGATTGAAAGGCGATAGCCATCAATAGATAGTAAAACCGTTTTAAAATAATTAACACATTTTCCTATTAAATGCTCAGATGATCGCCATCAAAATGAAGACCAATTTAATATTGCTATTTCAAATTTCATCTATCAACCTTGTTTAAATTCCGGTTATACGAATATAGCTTTTATACTTTGGTCGCTTTTGTCGCTTGAATTCAAACTACAGAAAAAAAATTATGTTGAAAAAATTAAAGTAAACTTTTTTTTTTCGAAAGTCATTAAATCGTTCGATTAATTTGAAAACAAGACTAATGATCACCCTGACAGACCTAATTAGGCCTTTTTAGGATTCATTCCAACTCTAAACGTTTTCAACTCAGTGTAAACATGACGAATGTGTGACTAGACCGACCTCACATTATAACAACAGAGGCGGTTCTATGGAAAGGCCCCCCACCGGGCCCAAAATTAGATGAATGGGGGCCCGCTGTTAGGGCCCCGGAGAGCCTATTACTGCAAACTAACATATTGTTCGAAATTTACGCGGCTCTCTTTGTTACTCGATTTATAAGGGGCCTGTTGAGATTTTTTAATTTAATTAAGTGTCTACTAAGGTTATAATATATACGTCCAAAAACATATTTAGTTACAACAAGTTTTTTCAAATTCTGATATTAGATGGTTCCTTTTAACGCTATCTCGTAATTTGTTTTCAGCTTATTCTACCGGTGGACTTTCTGTATTGCCTACATCAAAAAAAGTGAAAAAAGTGTATGATTCAATATTTTTTTGTTACAGGTCTGGTTCCAGAACCGTCGTGCGAAATGGAGAAAGCAAGAAAAGGTCGGTCCTTCTGGACACCCTTATAATCCGTACTTGAATCCAACATCTGCCGGACCCGCAGCACCAATCGTTGCTACAACGCTGCCAAATCCGTTCAATCTACCATTTGGTTTACGAAAACCGTTCGATTCATTAACATTTCGTTATCCCCCTCACGTTTTACCTGGTTATCTACCTTCTCCTCCTTCCTACCATAGAGGAGCTCCTCCACTTCTGCCTACGTCTGTTGGATTGTACCCATCGGCCAGCTCGTTTCAAACGCTTCTAGCTAATATCTCGGCTGCTCAGAGACCAAAGCAAGAATTTACGGCGTCTCCTCCGTTGAGTCCTGGTTCATCGGGGTCAGGTGTAACCCCACCTGATGTAGATAGAAGAAGTTCCAGTATCGCTTCTTTGAGACTAAAAGCTAGGGAGCACGAGTTGAGGTTGGAAATGCTCAGGCAAAATGGTGACTTGATAAGCTGAACGTTTTTAGTAGTTTCAAACAACTTTAAGGCAGTAAAAATAAACGTATTTTAGTATTTACTACCCTTTTCAGTATTTAGATATTTTTAAAATATTTTTTCAAATTTATTTTGAAGTTGACGTAAAATCGCAATTTTCACGCAAACACTGTGTTAGTCGATATATCATTAATTACAGATTTTTATCTCATTTATATATTTACCATGGTGATAATCCAAGTCGTGGAAAATTGTGTGATTCTTCTTGTACACAGGCTACTGAGAAAACCAGTAGTCATTATGATGTTATTTTAATTAATATAGTGGAATAATGTGAACAACACATACATGTCTTGGATATAGTTCCTTATTTCATTTAAATATGACTAACACGTGTTTGATATACTCGTATATTTTATACATAAGTATTAATTTCACATATTTTCATCATTCTAGATCTAAATTTTATGAAGAAATATCTCGCCCACATTTATCTATTTTGTTTAGCTTGCTTACTATATGAATCTTAAGAGATTACGTGATATCCAAGGCAGCCAACGTGTTAAAACTCCTACGTAATATATAGGATGATTCTGAAAAAGTTAATATCGTTAATTGAACTTTATTCTTGTAAAATTTGTTCTGTAGACTGTAAATACCACATTTAAAGTATTAAGATGTGTCGTTAAGACAGTTTTATTTGTACATATTATTTTAGTATTTATAAATGAAATTTGTAGTTAGAATAATTTGTTTCATATTTCATATGATATCTTGCAAACACTGATATCGCAAAACGTACAGTATCTTGTAAACGAATCCGTCCAAAATGTCTTATAGATTTTAAAATTATGAATAAATATTTTATAAGTTACATTGAGTTTCATTTAAAACAATATCAAACATAGTTCTGACATATGTAAATTACATATCATGGAAAAACATCTGCAATGGAAGGGATTGGTAAATACCTACCGAATTCAGGGAAAGCGAAAGTCTTCTTGCTTACCATGATAATTTCCTACAATGATTTGGTCTAACAAGGAACACAATTTAATAATTTAACTTGGAAGTGCTGATGGTATGTAGTCTCCCATTATTGTTTGTATAGTTTGAATTAGAAATTTCTTCATCAAACGGTGATACCGCAGATATATACTGCAGTTTTTTTCTGATCGTTTTTTATGGGTTTATAGTTTTTAATGCAAAACTTGTGAAAATTTGGAAGGGTCGCGTAAACACCAAAAAATCGGAGCTTCAATGTGAAAAAACAATAATATTCAATTGTGTGAAATCATTTATAGTAAAAGTGTTGATTTACTTAGTAATACGATTGGTGTTGGAATTATTATAGAAGAGAAATATGTCGAATATCAAACAGTACGTAGAGTTCCAAGAAAACCAAAATTTCAAAAGAAAAATTATTCAAAAAAAAAGAGATTGCCAGAAAGTGTAAACGTTCTCCTTTAGCACTTGTCCAGATTCGAGATGAGAAGGATTACCCTGAACTAAATCGAAGCACACTATGAAAACTTTCAAAGACAAAGGTTTTCGCTGAAAAAAAAACATTCCAGAAAATCTTTTTTAATAGAGAAGAGTTATTGTAGAATGAAGAAAAAATTTTTGTCAATATGAAGACAGGTTTTTTTAAATAATCTATCTACTGGTTTAAATCCAGCACCAGGAAAGGGGCACTGACTGATAGGTAATAATACACATCAGCAGTTCAAACGATTTTGTGGTTTATTGACTTTTGAATCTTTCGTACCGGTGGGTGACTACCGTGAGGAAATTGAATGCTGACCTCTTTAAAGAATGGTTTAAACAAGTGATAGATCTTCTTTCTCAAAACTTCAAAGTATATCAAGTTCAATTTCGCTTCTGTGATGAAATAATTGTATTCTTTGTGTTCCATTCATAAAGAAAAACTCAAAAAATATGAAATTGATCAAATTGCAGCAAATCATAGAATGAAGGGGGTTAGATGACATAGTAAAAATCATACGATTAAAGAAGAACAAAAAATATGTTCTACACTTTTACTGATGAAATGATCGAGCCACTCATTGTAAATATTGGTTGCGACTGATTTCGATTCTGATTTGGATTTTTAAGAAGTAGCTCTACTGATGAATTTTTGTATTGGAAATGTTATTTATGAACGTAACCTTCTTTAAAAGTCAAAGCTTAAAAACCCTAATGTCCTTAAAAACCCACAATGTCCTCAATATACCTTGGAGAAAAATATTTAGCTGTTTATACACCCGATGTATTTATTATATTTATGCAAATGTTATTTCATACATGGATTAAGAATGGTCTATTATTTCAATATTCTATCGATAATAGAATATTGATGTGATTTTCAAAATCATAATCAAGGGAGCTCAATGAATGAGAGCAATGTTACTTACCCCAGTATCCGTTGTGTAATTTTGTCGTTTAGCGCAGTGTATAGATTTTTTTGTCTACGGAAAATTAAGACACTTCGAAATTTGTCTCTTTTAGACGAAATCTCCAACTGTAACATTTCATATAAATAATATTTCAATTAACATAATTCGAATACAATTAGAAATTCTGAAGTTCACCTATTTAACAAAACATATGTAAAATAAACCTTCTTAATTACATTATATAGTCAATGGCGCATTCATATTAATTACATGTATATTTTAATAGATTGCATTAATAGCGTTTCATTGTTAATGCTAATTAAAAAGAATGACATGCTCATTTAACTACAGGAATAGATTCAATTAACGTAAGTGGTCGAGTGAATTTTAACATTGTTTCGATGTAAGTCAATCACAGCATGAATTATTTATATGAAATCAAACATTTGAGACTAAGATGTTCATTTCATAAAATCTATAATTGCTTCTATTCTTTTTTAATGCTTTCGATATTGAAACTTTATATATTTACAAATTGTAATAGAATAAACTAAGACCAAATCACGCGATTTCATTTTACACGCCTTGAGCACTGGGACAATATATTGTATCAACTGGCAAATGATAGGAAAATATTTAACGAATCCAGAATTTTTTGGATAGTGACGAAGACGTTGGTACTTGAATATGGTTTATGAGCAATCAATACCAAGAGTGTCGGGTCTGGCTGAACGTTCAAATTGGTGTAGTGAATTAATTTCGAAATTTGACCTGTGAGATGTGAACGATGTTTCTACTAAAATTAAAAATCTTTCAAAATTCTCAAAATCAAACAATGATGATAGTGTTACCCAGAAGAAGAGATTGATAATCTTTCAATAGATGTACTGCAAAAAGTAGTACTCAGAAGAAACGGAAAAGTACCATTATGTATGGTTCCATGTTTCAGATGTGCTTCTCTACAAAAAGTAACTTTCAATTAAATACCTCAATATGTTTATAACTATTTAATATTTCTCACATTACTTGAATCGTATATTCCCTATTGCAAAATTTAACTTGGAATTAACATAACCATAGACGTAGAAGCGGGATGTCTTCAGAACATAGTTTGGCGAAACAAACACGTAAGATAAGAAACAAGACAAGAATTTACAGAGGAACAATCAGACTTATAATGACCTATACATCAGAAACAAGGCCAGAAACATCAAAAACAACTTTTGGAGACCACAGAGACAGAGACAGAATATGCGATCCGCGCGTGTGTACTCACTCTTGACCAAGAGCGCATACTAGTGAACATTTTCCATGTATTCCACTTTACATATATATATATATATATATATATATATATATATATATATATATATATATATATATATATATTACAAACAGAACAATCTTCGTTTGTACTTAAATTCTTGACAAAGACTGTTAATTTTCGAAATTATCATAATTGTAAATGTATATCAAATCAAAACGTGTTCTGATTATAAATGTAAGGACTTTTGGGAAACTATAACCCGGCTTCAGGTAGATCACTTATCAGTTGATTGCGGATACTATCCCAGAACGAGATTTAGAACATATTTTCCGCTCAATTTTCGGTGGAAATTTTAAATTAATTAAAGAATAATATACAAGAACATTTGATTTTTATCATTTTTATTTAGTCGTATACTAGATTATAGATATTTAATAATTGTTATTGAGTATTGATCAACAATTCACCCCTTCACACGGTTTTATCGCTAAAGTACAATACTAAAAGCTATTTTTATGCTGAAATGTGAAAAAATGAAATGAAAATCGCAAACCTCGGTAACCTACCAATGACATGGCGCATGAAAATTCATAGAAGATAGTCATTTAAGGGAAATTAATAACTTTTCATGTTCAAAAAACCATAGACAAATGAAACCTGTCAGCTGGTCGCTGATCAGTTCTCTAAGAACAATGAACGTGATTCGGAACAATTTACATTAAACTTGTTGATTAAGTAAAATAATAATATTAATCTTGAATAATTCTTATAAAAATCGATTGTTTGGAAGCCAGACACTAACCCACAACACACTCTACGTTATCTAATATGGCGTATATATTTCGATGAATATTGAATTATAAGTTATTGTGTAGTTTTAGAAGATATACTACTTTCTCTATATAAGTATGTTGAATACCCCTTAGTTAACTTAGCATATTCTGACTCATCGTCGGCGCGTATTATATTCACATTAAAAGACGATCACTTTTATTCAAAACTTAATTAAACGCCTCTCATTGTGTCACGTTCAAGGTAAAACCGGACATTCGTTGCTCACTATCAACTACCCTATAATAATACTGTCAATGCGCCCCTCCCAGTCCCACCCTGACTAAATTAAATCTGGTATTTTATTATTCGTCAACATTCTTATCTTTATCCTCATCTAGTGTACGTATAATACCAGAATGAGATGCAGATAGCTGTATTAAGTGCGGTAAAATGTTGCTAGTAATAATTGGTAATTAAAGATGGAGCTACCGTCGAGATTCTGATCCTGGAACGTAATTAGATTATTAACTTTATATTAAGGCATGGTTTTATGCTGATATCATTGAGAGATATCGATTTTTATTATAGATGATATCGCTCGTATACGATTAAGTTTGGTGTTGATTTAGGTACTTTTTATGAGAGAAAAATAAACATTATAAAAAAAGTAAAACGAAGAATGTATTCAATACCAACAATATTTTCAAACAAATAGAGAAATTTTTTGTCACAATTAGAACTGGAGGTGACGTGGTTGACAAGTACTTGGTACTCATATACGAAATATCATGAATGTGATGTCTTCTATATACATAGATTAGAGTATGGAGGGTAGAGGTAAGGAGTCCATATTGAAGCTTAGCTTAAAAACTGTCCGCTTGTAGACGGTAAATTATAATTCAAAATTTGGCCAGAATGGCGCTCCTATCGGTCGAGATATCATATGATGGTTCAGGTCAGTCTTCCGTCCGTCTTATTTGAATATGCAGTGTTAAAAAATTTTAAATGACTAACAGTCGTCACTAGCGCCTCCCTAACGTCAAGAATTTGATGGACACTTTATTTAGCACAGAGATTGTTCTCCTTACCTCTACCCTCCATAGATTAGAGGAGAAGCGCAGGGTGCGCGACGAAAACGATATCTGATGGTTGCTTAAAATCATGCACGGCAGTATTATATAGTCTATTTTTATGAATAAGAGACAAATAAAATAATAAAGCATCCGAAATCGAGAAGCGTGTCACTTCTTTGAGTAGACAGTTAAAATATACCTCGATTAGTGCCCTATGGAATAAAATTTGTATAAATATAATGTACGAATATATCGGGTATACACTTATATCATCACCTAATTAACCTACTTTAAGTTCCTAAATAGCTGAAGGTAAAAAAATGCATTTTTCATAAAATGTTCATTGTTTATCATACTGGTTATATAGGTATTAGGGTTTCAATTTCAATTTCAAAACGATCATAAAAAAATAAATAATTTTAATATAGAAATTCACCATTGTCCGACTTCCATATTTTCTTATTTAATAGAATGATTATCGCTCCGTTTTTAGGCTTCAAATTATTTAGAGCTTCAAACAACAACTGTTTAACTAATAAATAAATTATTTTTTTTTAAAACTTCTCCCTTTATCTGCCCCCATACCAATCAGATTCAGTTCGTAAAAATATGATGGAGCTTAATATTCTTTTTTTAACGGCTTAGTTGTGGGCGAGTGATACCTTGCATTATCCATTACTATTATACAGTTCTGAAGAGGAATATCTATCATTTGTTCGAACCATTTTTAAAAAACTTCAGCTTTCATGTCCTTATGGCAGGCACAGGAACGAATAGATTCAAAAGTCAATAAACCACCTTTAACGATCAGTTTGCACTTCCGATGTGTATTACTATCAGCATTGTATAAAGAATATATTTTTTATACAATGCTATCAGTCTGCGCCCCATTCCTGATGGTGGAGTTAAACCAGTATATAGATTATTTAAAAAGCGCCTGTCCTCGACTCATTTCTTTTATAGTTGCTAGGCACTTTCTTCTCAATACTACAATGTCGTTTCTTTTTATTAAAATAGACTTTCTGGAATGATTTTTAGCGAAAACCTTTTTCTTTTAAAAGTGTGCTTCGACTGGCGGCAAATCTTTTCTAAAGAAAAACATATAAACTTCTCATCGGAGTCTTTCTTTCAAATGATTTTCTATTTGAAATTTTGGTTTTGAAGTTTGAAAGTCGCCAAATTTCTCTTCTGCAATAACACTGCAAATCGTAGATTTCCCAAAACTTGCACCTTGCAAGTTGCTAATAAACTAAACTACACAAGTTGGACGACCTTCTTACAGCCGTATTATTGGTAAAATTTTTCGGAAATAGATTCTTGAAATTAATATAAAACAAAATTTCTAGCTTTTATTAGCAAAAAGGTACTTAAAGATCTTGTGATACAGCTATGTCATCTTCAATACACAAGACCAATCAAAACCTTTTTCTATTGTTCTGTTCAGCTCACGGTTATAAAAAACCAATAAACTAGTATTAGCTGTTATATTAATGAAAATTTGAGTAAATGTTCAGATTTAGATAGTTTTGAATTACTAAGTACGTTTTATTACATTTTACTGAATGTGAATACATAATTTCATAATTATATGCATTATAAAACACTGTTAACGTGTTTTCTTTAATTAATTTATAAAAATGTATTATGATGAAAAAAGTAAGTATAATACATTAACAACTGCAATAATGAACTGATGGTGTTAATATTGAAGATGGTTGTGTCGTAAAAATTGTTGAGTGTAAATTTCCGAAGAAGTGAAAAAATCATCTGGTAGCAGAGTGGAAAAACAAGTGTGGCAATGTTACATATTTGTCTTTCAAAAATGGAGAAACTAAATTGAAAAAAAAAAACAATACTTACTTCACTCAAATAAACGATAGCTGCTCAACAAATTCTCCTAAGATATTATACTGTAGTGCAGAAGTTTTTATTTTAACTAATATTAACCAGCAAATTATGCGGTTTCGACCAGGGAAAAAATGTCATGTTGTCATTAAAGTTTGAGGGTATACAGCATTATTGATAATTTGTAATGATGGTTAGTATAAAAAGTTTCAGAAACCTAAAGAGTACAACAAATTTTAATTGTTACGATTTTCTATATTTTAAATACTATGTTTTTAATACGTATTAAAATTTTTCATTCAATTTTATCATGTAATAAGAGTATGATTTAACGATAATTTGACCCCACTATATACTTACTGACAAGATCAGTAACTTAGAAGCAAATGTAATTGGAGCATAAGAGTCATATATCACAAAATCAAAATAAAAGGTGTCTTTTCAGTTCAATCAAAACAAAATCTTGGAAATCTCTATGAATATTTCGGATTAATTTCAAATATAATACCACAAAGTATTTTGAAAATTTTGATCTTATCCTGGCAGTTATTGTCTAAGCGAACTTTACTTGAAGCTGCTGGTTTTTTATGGCAATAATTTTTTCATTTGGAGATTGATACCGTTTTATTTTCTATAGTTAACCGAAAGGACTGCTCTAGATGAATGGCTGGGAGCAAGAGTTATAACGAGGGTTGTTCGAAGATTTGTGCATGCGTTGAAAGCTAAAATTTCAGCTATTTAGTATGAGTGAGTAGTGGCGAAAAACACTCAAGACAGTGCTGTGCAAAAACCCAACCTGCTGCGAAAAAGACAAAGATGAATTCATTGGCCGGAAAAGTGTTTTTTGGGTTTAGTCATGGGGCTGGGACAACCCTCGTAAGCCTACGCGGAGTAAAAGATGAATGATATGGCTCCCATACATAATAATAATTATCCTGTTATCTATAAAAAGGTTATATAACTAACATTCATTTATTTCCATGTTCTTCATGTTAATTTACAATTTTTAATATTTTTTTATTTCCTTTGTCTTGCTCGTCTTAGTGAATTGTGTATACGAGGTGATTTAGGCTGAATCGTTGTATTATAAAGCCAAAAAGTGATTGTATATAGGGTAATATCAATAAATATAGGAACTAAAATAATAGTCAGTATAAGTTAGTGAATAAATCAATAATTTTTTTGCATTAGGAAATTTTATGTACAATTAGGAATTTTTCTGTATTGCTTTGGGTCGTTGCTAATTTTGTATCTAAGAAAAACAGTTTCAGGAATCTCCTTTCGTTTTCTTTACTTCTATTATACATAACAAATGTGATGTGACAAACGCTAGTGAAAGCGTTTTTGTTTTTTTTTTTTTTTATTAGATTAGGTATTCTTATTAATGAATTCGCTTGATTTTGGATGGCCCTGACATGGGGGATTCGTTTCCTCTGCAGGACACTAAATTGAGACTATAATTTTCCGTATATAAAGGTGGTTGTCAACGCTCTAACTGATTTAATTTGATTTTCTGACATAAAAGTAAAAGGTGATGGTGAACTTTCTAATAATTCTTTTTGTCTACAACTGTCAATCTATGGTAACATAACAGGACACGGTGGAAATAAACCAAAACGATAACATAAATGATAAGTTAGAAGAAGAATTGTAATAATAATTTACATCGATTTTACCATACAAACAATGTTACATGTACAATTATCACGGAAATTAGAGTACTTACTACTTACAATATGATAGTTAAAGATAATTCACCTGTAATTTTTTAATAATTGTAATAAGGTTGCTATTAATTATAATTACTATAATGTTAACAAAAATTCAAATTAGTGCAAAAATCAGTCTCATGAACGATATCCTTCATCACTCGCTCAATGAATGATTACTATTAATTTCGTATATTCATTAATACAAAAACAGGTAATCCAACTTCACTTACGGTAGTCTTATTTAGAGGTCTTGTACATTCTAATTTATTCAAATTCTAATGTTATATTAAAGTTAATATATTTTGAAAATAAGGAAATATTTTTACGTGGAATTATTTCATTTTATTCAAGTGCGTTGTTCTTATTAGAGGAAATTTGAAATTTCCACACTACGTGGCATTTCAATTAATCAAAGGAAATTACGTGAAGGTAACTATTAATTCTAAACAGAATATTTACTAAATCTAATCCCATAACTCATCTGTCAAGCAACAATTAATAACAGATAAAAAACGGCCAGTCAATTTAGAAACTAATTAACCTTTAAAAGCTACAATAATCCGAGTCGAGAATTATAACATGAGAAAAATAATACCTCAGGCTACTATATTAGTCTGGTAGAATTACAAATACTGAATAAAAAAACCTCTATTGGAAATGTAATCTGATACTGATTTTTGTGATAGCTTTACATAATTAGGTGATGAACAGCAGGTTGAAGAAGTGTATTTCGAACAAATGTAGGTTCCAGCAAACGTTGGAGTCCAAACAGCACAAGGTTTTATTCACAGTGAATACTCATTATACATATACACATGTACAAACAGCTATTGAACATTATACACCTGAACTCTGATAAGAATACAAGCAGCACTGTTTTACATTCGTTAGACGGTTGTCCATAAAATAAAGTTCCCCAAGAGCTCACTCGGATTCAAGTCTGGGTTGTAATCGCAAAATTGCATGGCCATGTTGTGTTAGAATTTCATTTATCTCGAATTTTAGAGTAAGTAAATATTTTTAGATTTTAATCAATTTGTTCTTCTTTTCTAATTCGATGTCTCATTTTTTAACAATAGGATAAGAAGCATTGTCAATTATTAGCACAGACTTTGAAGGCAAGGACAGAATTAATATTTCCAGTAGCTATTGTTTGTATTTTTTCTAATTCAATCTCATTATCGTAATCTTCCGTTGTGATATTAGACTTAAAAATTAGGTAATTTTATAATAACTAGTCTAGTGATTTAGGGCTTGATAATATTCCATTGATACAACCACAGTATGACTGCAATGTTTTTTATCAAAAATTTTATATTGACTTATGTTTTTCTTTATTTCTTTCTTTATTTATTTATCCCCTCACTCTGCCCCTACACAATAAGCTCATAAGCAGATTCTGAAGCCTAATGGTGTCCAATTATGGGGGATGCACCAAAGATTCCAAAACAAAGCACTGAGGATCATAGGGACCTGGATATGGACACTTTTGATCAGACCATTAAAAAAGTAGCCAAGAGTCATGGAGAAAAAATTCATCAGCATTTCAATGTCGAGTCTATCCAGCTCCTTGACAATACTGGGTTAGAAAGAATATTTAAAAATACCAAGCCCTTTGAGTTAGTTTAGTATGTTTATTGCATAATCAGAGCCTATGTATGCACGTTAAACTTGAGTGCGATCCATTCTACCATGAGTATACCTTAATTGTAAGTTTCTACTCTATTAGATTAAATTAAAATTAAATTCCTCATTGGTCACTTTTGACCAGATGATCGGCATTTTGGGTGAAACTTTTTCATCAATTTGGCTTTTTTTGGGTCCCATTTGGTACGAATTGCGTATATCTCGAGGGCAGTACTTCTAACCGGCCATGTCTAGTTCAGTTGTTTTATAATATAATAAATTGGTTGAGTTAACAAAACAATCAGCATATCTACGTAATTTCTTATTTTTTAAATAAAAATGCAACTTACTTTCATAAAAATTCGACAACGACAGAAAAAAAAACGAATCTTAAGGGGCATATGTTATAGGATATAATTTTTTCTAGCATTTCATGCAATTTTACCATACTAACATTAAATCTATATATATATATATATATATATATATATATATCAAATGTTAATTGGGCTAAAGAAGTAAAGGATCACGCTTGCAAATTATACGGTGGCTGCTTAAAGATACTTTCCAAAATTGCTCGTTGTATAAGAATATATCAAATTTGACGCCTTGAATTATAACAAGAAATGAAATTATGTAGATTGGAAGTTGGCCCTGATCAGACTACTCTTAACATTCTGTTATTATAGTGTATAGAAATTGGATAATGACAAACGTGCCACTCATTTCCATAATTTGACGATTCATCTCTATTTGAATTTGGTGTTTTAAAAAAAAAAGGCGAAAGTTAAAATTTAAAATATTTGCATTTGTTTCTATTAATATAAACTATTATTATTATTATTAATTACATTGAATACATAGACTTATTCAGCTATTATTGGAAGCCAAATATTTTGGAAACATAAAGAATCTTCCGACAAAAATCACAACAACACTATATTGGAGCTCTTTTCCTATACGAACACAAGTTTAGTCAAATAATATTCTTGATAATAATAATTGTTGACTTAATATAATAATGTTTTATTCTTGGGTCGTGTAATTTAGTTCAAAACCAGCCCACAAACGTTCCTCTTCAAAAAATGAGAGGCGTGGCTCTGAATATTTTCTAGAAGAACAAAAATATAGATAGAGGATAGTAGATTTCAAAATTGAAACCCTGTATAGTTATATCTATTGATTACGCAATACGCTAATCAATATAATAATAGATGATAGTTTCATATAATAGTTAGTTGTAGCTCTATTTTTATTAATTGAAATTCTGAGTATGAATTTATGAAATCACTTATATAGAATTATAAAAAACTACATTAAATCTAGAATAAACCGCCTCGGAAACTGACGTTAAAATTCTTTATTATTAAACTCCAAATTATCTCTTCTAATTAGAATATAATTTATGCGGTTCATAAATATAATGCTCAATCCTTAATGAACAGATATACCGTCTAGTGAAAACTTTGTTGCAATAAAAATATAACAAAGTTCAGGGCAGACCTGCTATAATTCATAGGTATCCAATAAACGTGTCTGCAAGGGTAAACAAACCGCCAACAAGTTGATTTACGACACCTACAAACGGTGATTTATTGTAAAGTACGCGGTTGGAGTATCCCTTTTATTGGCATCTATTCACTTACTAAGCGCGTTGGAATCGAAGCCAAAATTTCAGATAGAAATACGAAAACTTATTTTGTAGAAGCTTATGTTTCATTTACACTAACAAAGAAAATTTTTCTTGTAATGCTAACAGATTATATGAATTTTTGTTTTAAAAGCTTCCATTTATGAGTTATAGGTACTGGCAAAAAATGCCGAATAACCACGGCCATGATATATACTATTATGGAAACTAGAAAATATCATCGATATTCGATTGTCATTTGCCAGCTCATTGTGTACTTTAAATTCGTGTCAAAGAAATTTCAAGGTTATCGTGACTCAATCACCTCTACATAATTAAATCTTAGAATTTTTTAGGAAGTTGGGGGTAAAATGGATAGCCAAATACCGAAAAAGCATGTCCAGAGCATTGTATACTTTTAGAGTTTCGCATCGGTAGTAACACAAGGTTTTTGAGCAAAAACTTCTGCTATGTTTAAAGTTTCAGTAATTTTTATCTCTCTAACTCTGGCAGCAGTGGAAGCAAATCCCATCTAGACCATCAAAAAACTTTCAAACACCATTAACCAACTTTGGTTGACGACCCAAGAATATTAACAGTTGATTGGAAAATAAGTAGAGCAGGTATTTGGATCTGTTCGGAGAGAACAAAGCTAATCGATCCACCACATGCAACTTATTGCTTCAACGGCACTATACAGAACTGTTTTTCTGTCGGCGCTTCATAACAGGCACAAGCAGTGATTCTCTACAAGTGACTAACCACGGAGTTCTGCGAAGCCATGTTTACATCTCAAATTCTCATTGCTTATCAAACTTAACTTTTTACAAAAACGTAAATGAATTCCTATTTTTTATAAGCAATGTAATGAAAAAATACCTGGAAATAATTTAGGGTTCCTCTAAATTTATTTATGTTAATCTTTACTTTCAGCAATATACATATAGGAAAAATATATCGAATTTTCTGGACCTGAGTAATAGTACGAGGTGATCCCAGACATTTTCCGAATAATAACATAGATTTTTATGTGTCCATGATTCGTACTTCTTACTAAAATTGAAGGGATATTTGAAGTTGCTTATTTAAAGTTATTTGAAAATGGATAAAAAATATCATAAACGATATTAAAAAGCTTTAATACTTTATTCATTCTGTGAAATTATGTCTTTCAGCTTCAATACGTTTTAGTTGGTAATTTTGATCAGCAAAAATGTATTAAAAAATTTAAAAGGTTAAAGAGTGTATTTAGATGTATTAAACGATTCGATCAATTACTTATTTACGGTATACCTCAAGAACAATGTGCAATAAAGACGCAGAAAAAACAGATGACCTTCAATAAAAAAATCTCCTTCTTGTACATATTTTTGATAAAAATAATATTTTTTAAACAATATTTGTACATAAATAAAAATAATTACGAAAATCACCTGAAACATCAAATAAACAAACGAGATCTAGGCGTAATATCTGTCAAATCGGTCCGCATTTTATCCATATAAAAGCACAAACAAAATTAAATCCACACAGCGTGAAGTTACTCTTTGTTTTCTCCGATCTCTATTGTACCTACCAACATTCAATAAATTTGATTTTTATGCGACTATAAAACGTTTTTAAATGTTTATGGTCACATAGAACACGTAGATAAATGAAAACTATAAAGGTAATTTGTGTCCGAGCCTATATTTGTTCGTATTAAATATATGTGGATATCTTTAAGCACGAGCTTGGCCCACATGTGGTTGAAGACATTGAAATACTCAGAATATATTAAGTTGCTGTTTCATATATATTAACTTGTTCAATTCACGTATTTTATGAAAGTTCAATAAAAATATCGGTACCTACTGCTTCTTATTAGTCAGAATATGATTCAATGCAACAGAATGTCGGAAATCGCTTACTGACATTCTTTGAACAATTTTCCTTCTAATAAGGATTGAGTACTTGGTAGAAATCTTTGAGTTTCATAACTTCTATGACTCTCAAAATATGTAGTGCGGTCCACGACTTCATAGAAAGAAAGGTCATAAATTAAAAACTGTGATTATTTTTCAATATATTCCTTTCCACATACTTTTCAGGTGCACCTTTAGAGTCAAAATGTTCGTACATCACCTGTTCAATTTTATCGTTAAATATTTTACCCTTCAACTCGACCTTCCGCTTTGTGGATAAAAAATAAAGGTCAGATCTGTGCTAGAGGTAGCCGTGAAAAGGGATGTAGTGTGTACTGGAGAAAAAAATACTCTCGCAGTCCCCAAATTTTGTAGCCATAAGTTTTTTTGGTGCTTTTTGAGACGTTTGCTTTTTCTGGCACTGGCTCTCTTTTCCGATGCCGCTCCATGAAATCTTTTTTGGACGTCGAACAATAGTAAAAAACAATAGTTTCCTCACGTGGTCCAATTGATTGGATTGGATTTCTTGGTCCTCGCAGCAATGCTCCACAAATCACTCTTAAATCACACTTAAAACAATTCCTTCCACTAATTTAATATTTTATGGAGTAGTCATCGTCACAGGACCTGCCGTGCGTAAGTCATCTAATGATTCTCATCTTCAGCGAAAAAATTCAAGTTCAATTGTTGAAAATGATGATTACCTGAATAAAGAGACTATTATTTATATAATTAAATATTGGGTTGCTAAATATTACGTTACCAAAATAAATACTGTTTGGAGAGTTTTACAGAGACGTTTACAACTTGCAGTTTCAACAGACTCTCAAAAAAGCCCGCAAATCATATTTCATGTGCCAACTTCGCCAACGAAATCTTAATGATAAAGTTATTCAGTGACGAATTAATCTGTTACCTTAGTGAGCATGTGAACACTCATGTAGATCTGAGGCTCACGATAATACGATAAGTTAACAAGACATACCCCGGTGGAAAGTTTCTGTGCTTTTGTTTTTTGATGCAATATGATTCTTCCCTAGTTGGAAAGAAATCAGCAAGATGGTGCGCCGCTTAACCGGTAAAACCACGAACCTTTGGAGGTTTATAAAGTATATCGTGTACTTATTTGCCTTCACTTCTTTGCTCTTCTAGAATTAAAAAATAAGACTGAAGCAATTACTCGAGAGAGATTGATTTGCGAAGAACTCCTTTATCGTATTGACGTGAAACATGTTATGAATTGAACATTAGGTTTTAATACAAAACTCTTCAATTTCATCTTTCGTTCCACAGATCATTTATGACTATGAGTATATTCCGTTTAAAGACATTTTATCTTGATTCACTTGAATCATGGTACTGCTATTGCGTGTTCTTGTCGAATTTTCAATTAAATCATTTATGATGACATCCTGATTAGATATTACGATTATAATCTTTAATTATCAATATTTTTGTGAAGATTAATTTAGTGGTATAATTTACGGGTCTCCTAATAGTACTAGTTACTTGCAATTACCAAGTACTTACTTATTCTATTTTTTCTTGTGGTTAATGTTTTTTTTTTTTTCGTTTTCGTCATCAATAAAATAATAACTTTTTCAGTCATCTCCATTTTCTCCTAGCACAAATTCTTTTGGAGTGGTAACTTATTTATAAACCCGTATAAATTTTTGACTGGTCCGGGGTCGCCTTTGAGCAATTATCTAATTAAAATTATTAAAATTAATGCACGTTTAAAACCCGAGCTCATCAGAAGATGCCTGCGGTCCATATTAATCAAGAAACAATCAAGGCGGCCACGATGGATTTTTGTAATTTAATAAATAATGGAAAATACATCCAGATCTAGTTAGCAGGTGTATAAAAAAGGTTGGCTGGGTACCGATACCGATATTGGTTCGAGTTCTAACGATTTTATTTTGTTTTGTTTCCTTTATCAATTTCGTAACGGTTTTTTAAATGATTAATTGATTTTGGTTAAGGTTTCCAGGTATCGAAAATTGTATTTAGGAAAATGTTTGCCGCTTCATACATTTTATTACAATAAACCAATTTCACTGCTTTTAATGGTTTTTCATTTTTTGTCAGTGTTGATGTTTTTATTTTTATATGATCACAAGAATTGCGATTATTCTTTCCAGTTGACTTAACGCAATTTCTATTGATTGCCATACAGAGCAAAACCAACAGATAAAATAGAAGTTGAGTATTACGGAGAACACGATACTTAGTGAACACAAAATAAAAAAAGTAATATTCACTGAAATCATCAGAGATAATTAATTTTTTTCAAAATCTCGTTACTCACGAGAATATTGTACGAGTTGTGATCAAAAAAACCAAGTAAAAAAGTAACTTTTTTGATTTTGATCTCCTCAAAAGTACTGCCCATGTCCAACATGCACTTGAAGCATAATTAGAAACATTTCTGGAAGGCTTATTTCTACTTCTTTCTCGTGGCTTTCCTAATATCAGAGATATTAGGTGTCAAAAAGGTTTCCATTTAAACAAATTTGTTCCAAAAAAGCCACATATCGTATCGTACTATATCCGGTACGTAAAGGCTGGGGCACATATACGATTCATACTCCCGATCCGATTCCGGGTCGGCCGAGTTTTTCAGGAGTAAATTGTGTTCAAGCGGCGTACTTCACATTTTTCCTGTACGTGTCCGAACCGTCTCTCACCCGTCTACAATCTTGCTTCCAATAATGCTCCGATTGTGCCGGAGATTACTATTCGACATTATTGACCACTCTACGGAAAAAATTAAAGAGAAAAAACGCCTAAAGCTATCCAAAGGGGTTTTGTTTTTGCAGGACAACGCCCCTGCAAATAAATCTCATGTTGCCATGCAAAAAATTCGTGATTTAAGCTTTGAATTACTAGAACACTCCCCTTATTCACCAGATTTGACTCCGTCCGACCATCATCTCTTTGTTCAACTGGAAAAAAGATTAAAAGGTCGTAAATTTTCTTCCAACGAGGAGGTAATAAAAACTGTGGAGGTCTAGTTTGTAGAGCAAGAAGAAACATTTTTTTTTGGAAGGGTCTAGAGACGTTGCAGGTTCGCTGTAATAAATGTATCCAATTAAGAGAAGAATATGTTGAGTAATAAAATATTTTGTTTGGTTCTATAGTAAGCTAACAATTTTTCATTATATCCTCGTAATTCGTCTAGGTTCATTGTTAAATAAAATCTTCCATTTCATTTTCTGTCTTGCAGTTATTTTAGTTATTTGTATAACATTATACTTCTTTACTTACTGAGCTCACTGTTTGTACACCAACACTGCCTGTCGCGCGTTTCGATAACCAAATTATCATCTTCAGAGACTGAATGTAAACTCTTCTTACTTCTTAGATTATCTTTGTAAGTCGAAAGAGGCAAGTGGATCTTTTAGTCCCCTTATTGGCATGTCAAATTAGTTATTTTGACGTTTGTTAATATATATATATATATATATACCAATATATAATTTCATTTTACACCTTATAACGTATTATTCTCCATTGTTATTTATCACTTCAATTCTACTTGTTTTCGTTTATATCAATAAATCGTTCCAAATATCATTTTTTTTATTAAAAATTTCATATACAAAAAAGTTTTTCGTTTTATATGATAAGTACTTTTGTCAACATCATAATATTACTGTTTGCAGCTCTGTCACTGTCTATGCTCCATTTCAAGTATTACGTTTAAAATTTTTTCAACAACGTATGACTTTAGACAGGTTGTAGAAGGTATTGGATTTACAACGCATACCCTTCTCTTATGTAGGCGTTATTGCTTCCTTGAAATAATGTGCTCAATTAATATGCTGTTATCAAATGAAAATCAGCTTCAACGATATAACGAACTAAGCACCCAACTATAATTACAACCATTTTAGCTTTTAATTATTCTTATCTCGTATAAATATAATAACACGGTGGTAATAGGAAGATGTTATACAAGGCTAAATGTAACGCCTATAGAAAAATTCTTAATTAAAATTTATTTACTTTGGTCAGTTTACTTAGAGACTCAAACCTAACTATTAGTTGATACTAGTCCTTATTAACTAATAGTTGGTCGAATGAATTTCTCTTCCTAATCTATTCGTTTTATCCAATGTTCAATCGAGATATATAATTATTTTTGATTTTTTTATATAAAATGATTAGGGAAATCTGGAACATTCCAGCTTTTCATTTCTTCACCATAGACGTTTGGAAATATATCTTTATAATACTTTTCTCACTTTTTTTCCATTACCGACTATGGCTCTATTTCTAAAATTAATTTCTTCTGTCACCAGAGGCAAGTCGAAACCTGTTTTTGATCCTTTCGCATCGGATCCTCTTCATAGTCGTGCTTCTGTTGTATGTATTTCAATTCAATTCAACAACTTATAAAATAAGTTTCCATGATGATATTCTTTTTAGTTCGATTTTCCCTTTTCTATTTGTGGCTACTATCATTTATACCAGAAATAAAATAAACATAAAAAGGTTAAAATCTCAGTATTCTTGTCCATTTAAGGTTGCATCTTCAATTTTCCTCTGCAAATTTCCTTACAAGAATATAACATTAAGTTTTCTAATGCCTATCATCTCCTTTTCATACTTTTATCTAAAATAAAGCCTGAATTCTTCTGAAAAACATTTCTGTATTTTTTTATTTTTATATGATTTAAAAAAATTTAAAAAAAAAAAAACATATAATACATACCCACACACCCATATCAGCCACTGGTGCAAAAACAAATAGAGTAAACGTAACTTAATTTTAAAACCGTCATTTCTGTGTAATATACATGAAAGATATGGCACTCAAAAATTCACTTAAAGCCTCTACATTCGAAAAATCCCCAGGTATACTGTAACGCTTGACTGTTGTTTCATTATTATGATTGGCACTTCCAATTAATATTAACATGAGAGGTTTTAAAGACCCACGGGATGGTTCTCTTAAATGTAAATATATTATACCTATAATTTTGCTTGACATTTTTATTTTAAAATTTGTTAATGGTCTTTAAATCTTGCGATATTAACAATTAAAAAAAATTGGATAAGGTAATAAAAAAATCAATGTTTACGATTCAATGGTTGATGGAATGTATAAACAAATATCATTTTTATTTGAAAATCTAATTGCTATTTTCATCTACACTGTGGAATTTGCAGCATTGGTATTGGAAAACATTTTTTGAATGCTCGATATAGTATGTTATAAATGTATATAACTAAATATTTTGTATGCCTACCTTTGCAGGAAATTTGGAATAGAAGAAGAAGTCTCTAAGTCTATCATGATTTTTGTCCAACTAATCCATGGTATCACGCTATGATCACATTTCCTCCCCCTTAATACCTCTACATACCAGAATATCGCTTATACCATGTACATAACATATAAATCTAGAAAACTCCATACGAAATAGCACTTTTCAATCCATCTCGATAAATATTTTCTATTGAAAACAAAACAGATTCAGAATTAAATGCATTACATGAACGCATCAACGTCTGTTTTTATATTTATATTCACAATGTATGTATTCTGGAGCGTACAGAAAATAAAGGTACTAATACGAAGAAAAAGCGTGAAAGAGGTATGTAGAAAAAAAAAAAAATAATGGAGAAATAGACAGACTTAGCAATAAGAAAGAAGGGAAAAAATTTAGTTGATTGGGAGACTATATAAAGATCGAATATCAAAAATAGAGCTACATAGAATAACAATAAATAAAAACATGTAGGCAACATTCTATGACAGTTTATTGGAGGAGCTTGAGATTAATAACATTCAGAATTCGAGATGAAAAGCTGGAAACACGAAGGAATGGAGAAACAAAGTATGAACCGTTAAAATCTAGAAGAACTAATAATAATTCATTCACACAGTTCACTGCTACAGAATTAAATCATATTTTAATGTACTATATACTAACCACTGCTTGCGATTTAGTGTACTTGTGATACTACTTAACTAAACGATCTCTCCAGTCGTTTCGTATTTATTTGGTAGTCTTTTTAGCAAATATCATCGTGCATTCGACAAAGCTTTGAGATTCTACAATGTATTATGAATCAGGATCGGCTTCGAAGACTGCATAAGTTTTTGATTGAATATTAGATTAGAAATTTAAATATGGAATAGTGTTAAATACAACTTATGGCCTAGATCCGTCTTCGACAATTCGCAAATCCTTCACCAATTTTTTAATAAATCTATTTGTGGATATTTTTATTAAAGTAAATTACTCGACATTCAACAAAATTAAAATATTTAACCATGTTCATTGTATTAGAATTTGATCAATACCACCTCTAAGACGATACAACTTCATCCTATGAATTGGTAAAAAATTTCACAACATGAAAATTCACAATAATCTCAATTATGAACAAAGAATTATCTAACTTTTTATAATATATTAATAAACAACTTACAGTAGCATTATATCTACCAGCATGACTCATCAATATTAAATTTTTTTACAAGATATGTCTGTAAGTCGGTCCTGACTATTCCGTAAGTGTTCAAAATGGGCCGAGGGATCGCATTAGCCGCAGTCAATGAAACTAATTAATATGACAAGGTAGCTCTACGAGAATATATACTGGCTGAGTACTGCCTAGTCATAATAAACTGGGAATTGTTTTTCCTGGCTCAATCACGGTCGACACGCCTCCTGATGTAACAACATTAATTAAACTCTTAAATAGGTAACTGTCTATTAAAATACCGAAGCGACCAGTTATCTGATCAGTGGTGTAACTAGAAATTAGTTATTAAAGGGATTCAATATAGATGATTGCGATACCATTTGCTACATCATTGCAGTAATTAATTATACACTAGAAAAATGAAGACCATGTTGATTTCATTCCACACCAGGAAAGTGCGAACATGTTTAGTTCTGGCTTATCTAAGATCTGAACCAATGAAAATATCAAATCAAACTAAGAGATATAAATACGTCAAATAATTCCCAAAGATGCAAACAGGTATAAAACTCTATAATGAATAATCTTTCTCTATTACTTCTCTACGTCTGTATAAAGATCTGTAAGTGTTATAGACAAATGTCAATATGCAAACTCTTCCAAGATTGACTAGTTTATCGTAAGCTTCATCGAAGTCCTTTGGAAGCCGCGAAATAAATTCCAATTTTAATCTTTATCTCTAGTATTTTTAGTCAAATATAAAAGTTACTATTTTCTCGCTTCGTCCAGTCAATTCTAGAATCGGGATGGTGGCGGAATGTCGATCTGTACTGCACTTGTAACTTTTCTTGTAGTCTTGTAGTGAATTAATTTGTCAGTTCAATTGTGGACCTTGAGCATGCGGGTGTGCTAGATTATAGATGATTGAATCAAACATATTTATTGATGTAATAAAAGGTCTTCATTCTCAGGCTAAAGAAATAATGAACTGAACAGAAATCGCGGAAACAATTAACACTCTTTTTTAGAGGAATCATAAAAGGATGCAATCTGATTTTCTTAATGCCGGTCCAACCACTAATTTACCGCACATATGATATCGATATCCGAAGACCATTGTTTACCACGTTTGGCCTTTTTAATTTATTATTATATTATTACAAATATCCGATGTTTATTGATGTAATTAAACTATAAAAAATTATATTTGTTACTAATTACATTGTTGATATTATTGTTTGGTAAATATCCTAGAATCGGTAATAACAGGAAATAATATCGCATCTGTCAGCTAGGCAGGTATTATTGTATAGGCTTGCGAGATATCTCGAACTAAATGTGTTTTCAACTAAACATTAATTACCCTGGAGGAAATCTTAACGAACCAATTAAAATATTATGCTAACTTAATATTAATTTTGATATATTATACGCGTTTATGAAGTTTATCAACATTCAATATTTTTATTAATATAATTACAGTAACCGTGTGATAACATACTTTATATTCTAATAAAAACAAGATTCTATATTTGATCTCCACTCGATGTTATATGGAGTAGAGCAATTTTCCTTATTTGACTTTGATTCTCTTTAATAGAGAAATTCATGTCGTTTGGTTCAGAGTTATAACGAAATTCATTTTCCTAATGGTGATTCGATCATCGCCAAGAAACGTAAATTTCGTGTCCAAACAGTTTTGCTAGACCACCAATTTACCTATTATTTTAATTAAGTCTTCAGTACATAAAAATTGATATTTTTGAACGCACCATCATATAGTAATTATTCATGAAATAATGTTTTATTCATATAGATAATCAATCATCATTAAATATTTAATGAAAATATCATAAATTGATGATAGTATATTACGTACTCTCTTTTTACAATTTTGGCAACAGTACCTGACATCCATTTTAAAACCATTCAACGTGTAATTACCTTAAATTATGACCTGTCCATAAACAAGAACACTTCCACATTTTCTTTAATATTATAGACCAGTGAAATTAGATTCA
Source organism: Diorhabda carinulata (assembly GCF_026250575.1). Taxonomy (NCBI): domain Eukaryota; kingdom Metazoa; phylum Arthropoda; class Insecta; order Coleoptera; family Chrysomelidae; genus Diorhabda; species Diorhabda carinulata. The sequence goes on along the minus strand of NC_079460.1, from coordinate 40,271,731 downwards.
TGAACATGATGCGGTAACGCAAGGTCTTAAGACCGCTTCGAAAAGAAATAAACATGTTCGCAAATTTTTTTCGGCATAATAAAAAACGTGAGTCTCAGCACCTCTAAAGATTATTGGTAATTATTAAAATCGACCAAATTGGGTGTTAAAATTGATGCTGTTTTAACATGTAAACGAAAAATATGTTGTAAGTTTCATGTCTTGAATATGTAAGTGAGAATTTTATGAAATGTATTACTTATTATTGTTTTTTCTCCTCCTTCTATAAATACAAACAAAAGTTTTATTCAGTTTATCGTAAAATCCAATTATATAATAAGATAATATTTAGAAGATAATTGATATAGCTGTTAAATTATAGCTGCAGTTCTTTAAAGCTTTTCCAAACCAACTACAAACGCAATCTTTCTAAATCGCTGTATAAAAAGAATTGCATCTACATTATAATTGCCTGTATTGTCACCTGATCTCAATCCGTTGGACTTGTGGTTTGGTCTATAAAACAAACCCGATTATATAGCTGACTTAAGAAGAAGATCTGAAAGAATTCAACTACTCTGCAGATATTGAATGATAATATTATCCGAACGAAGGAAATTACCTCATTAAAAGCGATAACAATAAAATTATCTTTATGACAAATATATTCTAGCTTATACCCGTTTTTATACGAGGTATATCCACAATGTAATTCGTTTCAGCGCTGCGTTCGCAGTTCCGAGCATTCATGGCATTTACTCTGACTAAAAAAGAAGAAATGTAAGCCAGTACTGCCAACGTATTCTTTGTAGTGATTCTATATGATTTCAACGTTAATTTAAAATGCCGCCGCTTGTGAAATCAGATTTCTAAATGACAAAAAAGTTAAACCAAGTGAAATTTACCGACGAATCTGCGAGGTTTACGGACAAAATTCTATAAGTGAATCAATGATTAAAAGATGGGTCAGACAGTTCAATGAAGGACGTGATCAAATGCACGATGAAGAACAATGTGGATGCCCGTCTTCGGTTACTGATTTACGCGATTGAAGAGAAGCTTAAGCAAAACCGGAAGTTTACAATTATTGCTCTTGCTATGAAATCTTACGATCACTAATTTATGGAGTTAAAACTGAAATTTTGAAAACTTTGCTCACGTAATGCACTGTGGTTCTTGACACGCTACAATGAAGACGTGCTGATTTTCGTTCTCGTATAATTACGAGGGTATCTTAGAATACTCTAGAAACTAAAGGCAAATCAATGGAATGGAAGCATACATCGACCCCAACGAAGGTTGAACCTAAACAAATTTTGACTTGATTTTTTGTACAGAAACAGCATTTTGCATTTTACTGGTTGATTCCGTACCACGAATATAAAAAATCAATGTATATGTTTACTATGATACTCCATCTTATTACACCCAAAATCTTTACTTGGTGGTCAAAACTTGAATCAACGTTGATGACGAGCTAAAAGAACTACATGGCTGAAAACACAGGCGGTTACCTTCTATGAAGAAAAATGTAGAAAAACTTGTGCCACGCTTTGACAAGTGCCTACAAAGTTTCAGAAGTTATGTAGAATATTAATTCAACAATTAAACATAGACAATATCATAGTAATTTTGGAATTTTTGTTCAGGGGAGGCATGAATAATATAATAATATAATTGATGTATAAAAATTTATATATTATATTATGCAAATATAAAATCGAAGAATTGAATGTAATAACTTACCCAAAATAGTGGTTTGCTTCGCTTAAGCACCGTCGATTTCAAAAGATCCTGGGGTCCTCTACCAAATCCTCAAGCTCCCACATCTTTCGTTCACTTGTTCGAAAGATGTCTTCCAATTTTCTTGTTCAAGTTTTGATGATGATTTCATCAAAAGTAGTAATTTCCTTTTCATTTTTTTTTCGTATCTATGAACGAAAACTACGTGGAATTAATGGGAATCTTTAATTTAATCATTGATTGAATTTGACAAAAACCCAAGCAAAGAATCACGTAAAGTGGTTCCGTTATCAATTGTAGAAGCTGTTTTATAAGGTGCCAACAAAAACTCACTTTGTTAACCCGATCGTATATACAGAGTAATCGATTGAAAAATAATGTTCATAACTCATATAATTTCAAAGAAAGCGATAGTCTATGGTGTTCAAAACAGTGAATCGTAAGTTCAAACGCATTTTTTTGACCCTTTATTGTACCATTCAGTTCGGTTGTGTTTTCTGGAAAATATAAACTCATTTATTCTTCAGTTGTAAATAGTAGAACTATATCACCCCGAACAAAAGTTATTAGTGAACGACAACCTTTATCAATTGGAGACTTTGAACTCTTGATAATCTAAATTACCAATTTTTGATGCTAAAATGTCTTGATTTTAGATCTCTTCTGATCGAAAATTGAGACAATTAGCAACAAAAATTTATACAAAAATTATCTTTTAAGAGCTGGGAAGTGACATAAACGATTATTATTTTATTATTATTACTTCTTCTTCTACGAATGGACTAGTAGATTTTTCTATTTACGTATGGGATGGTGCTGAAACGTGTTTTTTGAACATCTGTTACATCGATAAAGGCGTCTTTGCATTTAAATTATCTACAAACAGCCGTTTTTGAGGACAAACTGTAGTAATTATTATACATTGATTTTTATTCGATTCTTCGCTTACGCAGATGTGCTATCAAGAGACCGTTTACAACTTATAACATTTTGTGTTAAAATTAGCATTATTTTGATATAATCGCTTGAAAAGCCAGTTCATGTGAGATTTCTTGGAAAAAAATTTAGTTCATTTAACAGGAACGGTTTTTGTGCTAAAGCTTCTGTTAACTCAAATTACCTCAAGTATTTTTCAGTATCTCGCAATCAAGCAAGTGCTGTACACTTACACATACAGTAATTGGATTTAGCAGGGCCTAATTTCGTATAATAGCGTATCATTTTATGCCATTTGGAAGATTAAACTATTACATGCATGTGTAAAACTTAATTTACAATAATGACTCGATGCAGCGAGTGTATTCTTCTTGGAATAATCAGTTGAGACACTCTTTTCTGTAGTATCCCCTTAAAAGGTAAAAGCATCTTTAAGAAATCAAATTCTCGGAAAGTACTTAACATTTTCTTCTTCTTTTAATAACAGTGTATGTATCAAGCGTTTAATTTATTATATCAGTTATAAAAATACTGGAATTTTATATTTTAACTGTTATTCCCTTTACTATTTCGTTTTTTTTTTTATTTCCACTAAAATGGATGCCAATCGCTTAGTTAATCTAGTCCCTTTCCTTAGATAACTGCGATTCAATATGTGGTTTTATCTCAAAATATTGTACATCTTCGTAAACAACAAAGTTGGTCTGCTAATCGTTATTAGCAAAACTACAAAGAACAATGATGGCATTTGTGTTGGAATTACACAACATGAAAAGAGCATATTTGTGTTTATGCAAAAAAAAACGTGAATTTTGCGAAATAGTAAATAACTTTATCTTCGATTTTTTCCTAAAGTTATTAGACAAGCTTGTTTTAACTAACGTTTTCGGTCAACGTACCGATTTTGGACTAGATAATCATACGGTAAGGCTGCTGCGAATCCTCGAATATAGGAGACTCAAAAATAATCAACAACGAAAACCTAGCTTGGAACAACCCAAGCGCGGACAGGATCCGAACCTGCAGCAAGTCTTCCTTACTTGAGAATTAAAATACGTTAAACTGTGGTAAGAAAAGGCAAAACAAAGAGACATGACTTCAGTCATATTGCTGCAAACAATCCTAAACTTTTACATTATAAGTAGTTAAGACAAATTCCTCAGACTGCAGCTGAATAGAGGAGGAAGAGCGAAGACTGGTCTAATCACAAGACATATAGAAGCAGACGATCTGGACTGACGGATCTGGAGAATAGAGGAGAAATTACATCCTCGGCAACTGTCAAATTTCCATTCATATACGGAAGAAAACCATAGGAATTGACCAAGTGGAGTACAGAGTTGCTCATCTTGAAATAATAATAAAATAAAAAAGGAAAATCTCTATATATGATTAGAAATTTAGTATTTTACAATGTTTTCTATAAAATTTCTATAAAATATATTATTGTTTATACGATAACGCGAGGATTGCCCAAAAACATGTAAATTCAATGTCTTCTGCTCAGTATCGTGAAGTGAAAGAGCCATTAAAATGTGAGGATTACTTAAATGTCATGATATAGCAGCATATCAAGAGCTACCATAGGTACAAACAAAAATTATTTAGAAATTATGTGAAAATCTAGTTGAAACCTGATTTAACTTTGTTTGACAGATAGAGAAGGAGATTTCAAACAAAACTTCATTTCCTACCTTCAAATCAATTTTATTATGACAAAATCCAAATAGTATTGGTTAAGTCCAGGAGAGATCCACAGCGGAATTGTGTGACGAATTATTTTTATAAAGCCTTCCAACCTACAGAAGAATATTGATTTCTATGGAATGTTTGTCCACGCGAAACCAACGTTGTCAAAAATACCTGATGTATTGCTTAGGTACCTCACGTATATTTGTTGCATTTGAAATAAAATATTTCCCCAAAAGTACCACTTTTTGGGAAGTACTTAGAATGTAATGTTGGATTCTCAGTTTTTAAAATGTAATAAATAGCAATAATTATCAATTAATCGAAAAAAGTCAAATAATTAATCAACTGAAGTAGAGACTGTTGAAATATTTATAAAATATTTGTATGGTACATACCATCCTAATTCTTCATATAAAGAGATTAAGTTGCATTTCAACTTAATCTGACACTTAAAATTAATTATGACGTAAAATAAGCACATAGGAACGTTGGTCCTAGTTTCTCGTGAATCCATCGACTAAAAAAACCATATATTTCTATGACTATTTTTGATTCAATCGAATTGGAGCCCGATATGTCATTTAATGCCTGTCATTCGAAAATTGACAGTCAGATAGACTTTACCTTTCGGTTACGTCAAGATATAATATATAAATTTGAATCTAAATTAAAGTTATATTTGGAAAGAACTTGTGTGCATTTAGTGGATTCAGAAGTACTAAAAGCTGCAGATATAGAAAAGATTATGAGTTCGACAAAAGGTGAGTCACAAAAATTTTTTTCAAAAACATATTCTAATATAGATTTTAATTTAACTGATGCGAGTGATTTTTTTAAATTTTGGTACAAAGTGCCACGCTTAGAGTTTGAAGCTCGACGCTTCAGTTTCCCTTTTGGAATCGTTTCTAAATTTGCCTACTCCTAATGTCGACATTTTCTTAGTTATTATTCTACTCTAATTTGTCTATTCTCTTACTTGGATTTAATTGGGGTTCAAAATCTTACTTTTTGTCAAAAAAAATAACCTCTATCCGCTATTTGTTCGCATAATAAAATTATGTCTTGAGTATCCACGTCGGAAAATTGAAAAGTGTTATATTTATGAATAGAAAATCCCCAAAATTCGATACCATGTGATATGCCTTTTTGAAATTTGTAATTTTTATATAGATACGTAGTGAAGAAGCAGTTGGAGAATTCTAAACCGAAATTGTAATTTCATGCAATTCTTTTTATTTAGTTTAATAACTCAAATGAACTTATCATTTAATTTATATACGAGGATGGTACCAGAAGTACCTCGCGTGACCTAGAGATGGAGGTAGTGGCTTGAAAAATACCACTGTATTTGAAAGTTAACAATCTACTAGCTTTTACCCGCGGCTTCGCTCGCATCGAATCCATTAAATAAGTATCAGAAATCATTATAATAGAAAAGAACGAACTCTGTAGCTATATTAGAACCTGAGATATAGATCTTTGAATGTAGAAAAATTGCCAAAAACCTACAAAAATCCATAACTCCACATTGAATGTCCGCGCCTAGCTCCTCTCCAACTCAACCGATTTAAGTGTTCAAAAATTGAAAAGAAAGAGGGTGTTTCAGCGAGTGTTCTTAAATCAAAAAGAAGTCTCTATCTTGAATAGAACCTGAGATATTGAGGATAGTGAAAAACTTAGTGGATGGCTGATCTGTGCACCAATACCTCTCATTGAAGAAAAAAAATTAAGCAAATCGGTTGGGTAGAACGCCTGAACGGACACGGAATGGAAATCACCAATTTTTTAAATATATAAGATACAGCATACGATTCAAGTTAGAAGACGCCACGTTGTTTAGTATTTGTTTGGTAGCCATCAACAGTGAAAGTTTTCAGTGAATTGGTAAACATGGAAAAATTGGTTATCGTTATATGATAAAATACTTAAATAGATTCTACTCTGGGGAGACATCTCCTTCGTTATAAACAGTAAAATATTAGGTAGCAGAGTTTAAACCAAGCCTTACGACCTGCGATGACCAGTGGTGTATCTAGTGAGGTAACCATTCCAGAAATGTTGAAGAAAATCCACAAAGCTGTACTGGATGATCGTCTACTAAAGTTCGCGACATAGTGGGCATAGTGCGGTACATCAGATATTAACTAAACATTTTGACATGAGAAAGCTGCGAGAGAGCGATGGGTGCCGCGTCTAGTCACAATGGAACAAAAACAGCATCGTGAAGATGTTTCCATCGAGTGTTTAGCAACATTCCACAAAATGTTTGCGCCATTGACCTTTCTATTTGCAGGCAATGTCAAGGCATAGGTTTTATGGGATGCGCGCGAGATAATTTTTCATTGAAAAAAACTATCAACGGCGAGTATTATACGGATTTGCAACATTTGAGCGAAGAAATCATGCGAAAACGCCCGCATTTGACTAAGAAGAAAGTGTTTGTTTCATCAAGACAAATCACCAGCACACACATCCGTTATTGCAATGGCCAAAATGAATTAACATTAATCGCCAGATTTAGCTCCCTCGGATTATTTCCTGTTCCCAGACTTGGGACTGTTGCTTGGAGGTCAAAGATTTTGATGAGCTTGACGATTCTTATTATCGAACTTATCGAACATCGCTGGGAAAAGGGTATGGAACTAAAAGGAGATTGCGTTGAAAAATGAATATATTTTTTTCCAAAATTTTTGTGTTTCTTCTATTGGGCCAGGTATTTCTGAGACCATTCTCGTATGTGGTGTTTCTCAATTATATAAGATCAACAATTGCTATAGTTGATTCGCTATTTAAGTTGGAAGTTGTTAATTAATTAGAGTGAATTTTCGACAATGACACTATAAGGTTGAATCCTAGGTGTCTGATTAGATTGTTCAAGGTCATTGAATTTTGGTTGTTGCCCTCTGTCATTACTATGAAATATGATCTTAATGAATTTTAATTGTATTGAAATCAAATCAACGTCCTGTGACTCATCAGATAAAACTTATCACAGGCGTTTAAGAGTACCGAATACGCAATCTTTCAGGTTACTTTAAAAACACCCTGTATATTAATATATAGTTTATATTACTTGACTTACTATTGAGAACTTTATAATTCCTTTTTCGATTAACATGATAATAGCAAACAAAACAGAGTAAAAAAAATCAAACCAAAAAACGATTTCTAATAACTGCTTCACAATGCATCAAACACCTTATAAATCTTAACGTGTGTTTGTGGTGTTGAAGACTTCATTTGGAACTAATTGCATGACGATGATATGGCATATTCAACGCCGATTTTTGTTTTATTAACTGTTTCAAAAAAGCAAAACCTGATGGATATTATACGAGAGCATCTCACAATTATTTAAAATAAAAATAGATATACTAGTATACTAGATCATTATCATCATCTACAATGAATATATCTTTCATTTGACTAATCATAATCTGATTCTACTGGTATTATTATGTTTTAGTTCGTATACTACTCGTATAAGGATTTATTTTAGGTGTAAGGCTTTTAAATGAAATTATAATTAAATAATTTAACGAAATTTCTATATTTGAAAGAATTCGTAGTAATAGTGCTGCCATCTGTTCAAATAATAATAAAGCTGAACCTGCAGATGAAGAGAAGCAGATGTCACCAGTATATATGTATTTCAAAGAGCTTCCATTTATAGTCCGAGCCGGATATTTTTTCATATCAATTATTATTTTTATTCAATTACATTTGATACAAGGCAGTAATTTCAAAATTAGAAGTATTTAATATTTTTTTTTTTTTCAGGAAAACGCATTATCGACTCGTTAATCAGACCAACCCGTAAGTTATTTACAATTTATAGTTTTTATTAGTACTTATATTGATAAAATTCTGCTATTTCCAGGTCCTCTAAAAAATCAAAAAGACAGACGCTCATCTATTTACCTATATAGAATCACAAATGATCCAAATCCGGAATCCAGTATCGCTGGTATTTATGAATCATAATTTACGCGCTTCATTTTGTTTTCTCGAAGCTAGAAACAATTTTTATCTTGTATTTATTCGTATTTCCTAACAAAAAACGTAAACATATACTGATTCCTGTATATTTTTAAACAGAACCAAAATTCGGCAGAGGAAAAAAAATCCATGTATGGTTAAACGGGGAAGCCCATTGTTACGAATTGACCGTCAATCCCAATGACTTCAGAACCTGGAACGCCATTCTTCGTTTTTTCACCAACAGCATCAAACCAGTCTTTGGAGCTATTACAAGATTGCTTGCGTTAAGTTCTATGCAGTACATCGACTGTTTTGATGCGCTGGATCCCAATGAAAGATACGTGGCACTTGGTGCAGCTTGCAAATTCAAAATGGCACCTGGAGGGTGAGTATTAGATAAACATTATAAAACTAATAACAAAAATAAAAAATTTTATTTTGGAGAATCGATAATTATGAATAATTAATTGTGTTTGGAATGTATCGGGTAGACAACTAACAATATCTCAAAAACGGATGAAATATAAAAAAGTGGCTCCAAAAAATATGTAATATGATCCGTTCCTGAGATATCGCCGACGGTCGTTGTTAGTTGCATCGGGTACTGGTGAAAGTATTTATTGTATTCAAAAAGGAACATAATATCCTAATAAATAGGTTATTGGCAATGTTACACAACAGACGGAAGTCTTCTTCTTCTCTTCTCATTTCTTCCATGCTTTTCTACATTTAGAAATACTTTTATTCCTTGCAGATTATGTCCCATTCTATTTGATTGTATTTTCCATCTATTTTTCTGGAATATTTCATGCCAATTGCTTTCATACTTCCCCAACCAGTTTCCTTTTTGCTCTGACAGCGAGTTGAATTGAAATGATTGCTTCTATTAAACATACGTCTATCACTGTTGGAGATATGATGTAGCTACTACAGTTGGTGTGGGAAAATCAAGAGTTCTAATTTTCATTTCATGGATGCCGACCATAGTCTCCAAGAAAAAGGAATATTTGATTGCAATTGTGAATGAACTTGACGGTTGATAAAAAAGGCAAACCAATTCAAAGAAATTAAACACAGAAATTCGAAGGGAATTATTGGATTTTGGTGTTGTAGTGACAAACTCAATTTTACGAAAAGTTCATATTACTTCTGGAAGACAAAAGAACTAAGGAAACAACAATTTTTAACTCAGAAAATGGTATATTTTCAAAAAACTTTTAGCTAAGTTGATTTGCACTGAAAAAGAAAAAATTATAACGAGTGTTATATTCGACGTGTGGTTCGACGATGATGAACATTAGTTATCAGCACTCAGCTATCAGTCATCTTATCATGCCTCGGCTGCTTCTTAGGTTTATTCTTGGTTCCTTAAAAATTCCTCTGATGTTCTCCCTCAAACCTGGTATTTTACTGTTTCGTATGTTCTTTTTATTGCCTTTACTAATGGTATTATTACATATCCTTCTTAACATTTCTCTACCTATAGTGCCAAAATTACTAACTTAGCCTGAGTTCCACATATCACATATTTATTATCAAAAGTCTTGAAATTAAATTCCATTTTGCAGATATCATACCTCTTCCGAAAAGGAACTGTACCAACGAGGAAAGGCAACAAAAAAATTTTACTCCGGAGAAATGAATAAGAAAGTCTTACCATTTTTGAAAGAAACGGGAAGAAAAAATCTTACTATAGTCTATTTAGTAGTAAACGGTAAAAAATCTCAAATTCCCCAAAAGCTTGTTCTTAGTTCCAAGGAATTAAAAGATTGGGTATTGATATACAGATATCTAAGTAAAGTTTTAGATATTCCTGATGGTATTTCTAGGTGGGTTTGGATATCATTGTTACTTATATATTTTACTGATAATATTCTATAAATTTTAAGCATATGTACTATCTTCGGTGATGAATTAAAAAAACCTTCAGAATTTCAACACGGTTACCTTTACGTAGCCGTATCATTCAAAGAAGAATTTGTTGAAATGGATTACTTAGGTTTGTTTTATGAATATGTTAGTAAGTATAAAAATAGTTATACGTTGGCGATACATCGTGCTTCTTCGCGTGCCGGAAAACATTATTCGGCGTTTAGAAAAATTGAAAGAAGAGCCAATAATTCGAACAGTTTCAAAGACAAACAGTTGCAAAGTATACCTAATATGCAAAAAGAGAGAAAACCGAAGAGTTCGTTGAAACAAATACATCAGGCTGGTCATAAGGATACACGGACACGGTAATTATTTGAACGTAGTAAAGTTGGTTATAGAATGGTTATAATGTCTCAAAAATATCATTTATTCTAGATCTGAATCACAACAAACCGGTAGAGTGGTTACAATTGTGGAGCATAACCCTTCAACAAGATCCGACTCTGCAAAGATGGAACGCTTAATCCGAGCGGAGTTAGAGAAGCAATTGGAAGCTCACGGTGAGTTCTTGTAAACACAATTCAGAATATTTTCTTCTTATTCAATTGACATGAAAATAAGTCGCGAATATTTATATACAAAGGTAACACCAAAAAATCTATCGATACGATACGAGTTATCACTGGTATCAGTGAATCAATGGTAGCTTCTTGTAAAAACTCTATAAAAAGGAGTGCAGTTTTTAACGCAATGTATAATGCGGTCATAAGAACAGGCTACTTTCCACTATAATGAAAAGTTGCTCAAGTTTTATTAATACCAAAGATTGAAAAACCTGCTGAGGAACTGAAGTCTTTTACCAATCATGTCCAAACTACTCGAAAAAAAATTACTCCTGTAAAAATTTGAATCAACTCTGAGGAGTAAGCAATTAATACCTAACCACCAGATTGGCTTCAAATTACAGCATAAACATGATACCTTAGAGCAAGTACACTGCATCACCAAAAAGAACCAGTCATTCTAAAATGAAGAATACTGTTCTGTTGCCTTTCTGGACATAGCACAGACTTTTGACAACGTATGGGGGAGAGAGAGAAAGGGAAATACTTTATTATCAAAAAATTGCTACAATTTTTAGACAGAAGCTTGTAAAAACTAAAAAAAAAAAAAAACATAAAAATAACTAAATAAACATACAAATAAAATAAAATTCCAATATACAGAAGAAAATCACACTTAGTAACAAAATTGTAGGTAATAGTAATAGATAATAATTAGTATATAAGTCCACAGCAAAAATTAAACCAGTATACAGCATGTCCGGAATTAAATATTATTATTAGAAGAATAGAAGGTGTTTACAGGCAGCTTCCAGTAAATATGAGAAAGAAATATTTAATATTTCCCAGAAATATGCTGTAAGGCTTAGCAACCATCCCAATAATCTGGTGAGGAACCTAATGATATCACCCAATCGACGAAGGCTATATAGATTTTAGGACTGTTAGACTTAGGAAGACTCATAAATTTAGTAATTAGCATATTCCAGATCCCAATGTCCAACTAAATAATTTATTTAAAATAGTAAATAAGAGAAAATAGTTACTTTTCTATTTCCTACATGTCCTGTTGAGCGTAACAATCCATTTGCTTATCCTAACTACTTTACAGATTGAAAATAAAGTAGGATATTCCAAAAACAATCTTCTTATACCACGGCAACATCGTTCATTCACAAGGAGTCGTAGCACAACTTTCTCAAAACTTAATAAAACGCATTGTATAAATGAGGAAATTTTAATTTAGTTTTTACAATGTTGAGACATGCTCAAAGTTTTGTTTTACATACTTTTGAAAAATAAATCACGTCTCCAATTCGCGGAGACATGCGCTATGTAGGCAATTTCTTCCTGAATATTGTTCTTTAAGAGTGATTTTTAAAAACCCCATAGAAAAAAAATCATCTGCGGACAAATCAAGATATGAGTCCGGCCTTTGAAAATCGCTCTTCATTGCGAAGATGCGTTCTAGGAAGTGTTTCCTCAAAACAGTCATCGCTGTTTTAGCAGTGTGTACCGTAGCGCCGTCTCGTTGGAACCAAATCCCCTAAGTACCTTATCTGGTCGTGAGAAAAAAACTTCATTTTCCATAAAGAACCAATAATTACATGTGACAAAATAGCACACTGTGACTTTAGGGGAATGTTTCTCATCCATTCTTGGACTTCGTCCATGGATGCTCAACAGGATGTCCTTTCTCAAGTGCGCGTGTGTATGGTATGTTATTCTGGATCAACTGATCGATTTTTTTTTTTTTTTATATTTTTCAGATAAAAATATTACCGAACTTGAGCAAAATAATTCAAAAGAAGATAAACAAACTATGACTTATTTCAATAAGCGTCATAGTACAGGTAATTACAACTGTGCTGTAAAAAAGCTATCACAATGTTCTTTCATTAATTTATTTTAATTATAATTAACAGAATTTCAACCGAAGACCAGTACCAGTTCCAATATGACAACTTTTGCAGAATTGGCAGGTAAGTTTACTCTTGAATGAATAACTGAAAGTTAACTCGATATGAAAATTTTCTAAAAACATATTCTTTTTCATTATTATAATTATATTTAATAGAATCTCAACGTAAGGATAGCTCTTCTTCAAACATGACAGCCATCACCGAACTGGCAGGTAAGTTTTCTAGAATTAGGAGTCTCCACTACTGTTCAATGAACTCTCAAACTCAAAATAATTATACAGTAGAACCTTAATAACTTTAATCTCGACAATTTAATAATCTCTATAGATTATTAAAAGGTCGTGCTCCCTTTCCCTCGGAGCCCAAAATCTCTTTTACTCAAAATACGAACCCTCTATAACTTAAACGAACTTGGTTAGACCAGTGTAGAATAGTGTAGAAATAAAAACATTAGTGTTGGCGGACATATACTAAAAGAAAAATAGGAAGACTGAGTCACTGCAAATCCTTAATTTTAAAGCCAGTAATGGTTGGTTGAAAAATTTCAAAAGGCGACATGATCTGGGGAAAGTGCAAGCATAAGCAAAGAAGTATGCAGAAAATGAAAAAGTCAATTGGACAGTATAATAAATGGATACGACCCCAATGATGTCGACGCAACGGGACTATTTTTCAAATGTCTTCCTGACATAACATTAACATTTTAAAAGGAAAAATGTCATGGAGAGAAACACAGCAAGGATCAACTAATGATTCCGCTTTATACAAATTCTACAGGCACAGAAAAATTCAACGCATTAATGATTAGCAAATCAAAAAAAAAACTCGTTGATTTGCGGGTTGTTAATCACTACCACTACCGGAGAATAAAGTATTGATGTGAATTAAATAAGGGTCTCTTCGAAGATTCCTCACATGCGATGATGAAGTAGCCACAGCAGGAACGTTAATAGAAGAAGATATCATCATGAGCCGTAAGATCCACCTACGATTATATTTATCAACGAAGCAAGGAAAGCTGTAAACACTTGCCGATCTTTTATAGAGCAATGCGGTAATAGACAGAATGGTATTGTGTGAATAGTTGGAAACAAAAAAAAAATAGTGATTTTGTATGTAGAATAAAATAAAATTTAATAAATGTAGGAATGCACCTATGTATCAACATTTGAAAGCCTTAAACAAAGCTCATAAACGAACCTTTGTAAGTAAAAATATAAACCAATGAAAACTCTTCAACTTAATAAACCATCACTAAGTAAAAACCTTGATAATCAAATTATCTTTTGGTCATTATGTTATTGAAGTTCTACTGTATATAAAGACACAGATCTCATATTGATAAATGGAATTAATGAATTTTAAATGATTCCGAATTAAGAATTGGTACTCCATATTACTTTCTTTCAGTTCACAGCAGTGAAACCCCTAGTGAAATTACTGAGAGTATATCAGAATCCTTGGCTGAAAGTCCTACCTATACAATTGTGAAAATACCTTCATCGCCACGGCGATTAACAGTTATGGATGCCTCAATAAACACAAATAATATTTCTATCGCATCTGGATCTAAAAATACTAACATTTACACGAGAGAAGGTATACACCACTCCTTAAGGCTGGGATACATATATCATGCACACTTCTGATCTGACTCCGATCCGATTGTACCCCCTGAAAGCGAATCAGTACGGGATTGGTATGATTGAACTCACATATTATACAAGCAACTATTGTCAGTCTTGTTTTATTCGAAGAATATCTCGACGGTCTTGCGCGAAATGCTGCTGGACGACAAAACAACGTTTTCCCGGTAATTTTAGAATATTGCATCGACAAAAAAATGCTCAGAGACACGAATCTTAAAATACAACGAATAGACAAAGGTTTCATGGAGAAAAATGAAATCTTTTTTTTGTAAATAAAATTTTAACAGTTAAATGCACATTTTTTGTATGGAAAAGGGGGAACGTCAACTTCGTTGTAGGGTAAAAGGAAGATGGTCATTAAACACTCAGGCTTCATCACATCAGTTATGTTTATTAAAGATTACAACACAATTACTAAAATAAAGGTTTTGTCATATTCATTTCGGGACTGACTTTTTTGTTTTTTTACTGCTTTCTTGCGTCCCGGCTTTTCTACACGTTCAGCTTTTGGGAGGTTACTGTTGATGCAAACCATGTTTCAGTCACATTCTAAATACGAATGACCACGAATCGGAAAATTCATCTTAATCTTATCAAGTCTTTTTACATGGTGGACTAGATAATGGACCATTCTAGAAACGGTCCAGTTTTTATTCTGGCCCCCACAGGAATCGCAGAATATATCCAGTTCTTTGACTTTAGTGTCAAGTTTAGTCATAATAAAACTGAACAAAAATAAAGCAACTTCATCTACTCCTTTTTTTGCAACTGTCTCGTTATAAGCATAAAAATATGATTCATTATTTGATAGGACATGTATATTTAACTTGCACACTGTGAGCTAATGTTTGTAATAAACATCATTGGTCGTTATGTTAGGGACCGGAAAGTTTTTTTGAAAGTCCATAGCTATATTCTCTTTACTTTCATCTTTTTGACTACTTAGTCTTGATTGTTCCTTCCTAACATAATACATCGTTGCTTTTGTTAAATGTAGTTTGTTCTCTTTTGACAGATTTTTTAATTTTGCTTCTGTTATTTTCTTTTCTTCACTTCCTTCTTGACAATTTCTTAACCCAGTGTGTATAGCTTTTACCTCTGCTATGTTCGAGTCACAGTTGCTGCAAGTATCTTTACGTGTTAATCCAAATCCTATATTAAACTTTTCACTAAAAATTTGCCTATATCTTTTATTAGATAATAAATTTTTTGGGTATTTTTCTTTGAACAACTGATACATTTTCTTTACACTCAACTCAGATGGCAAGTATAGTTTTTTTGTCTTTTTAAGGCTGTAATATGCTTTTTCCCCTTTAAAAGAAGCAATATGATCGTATACTGCATCAAAAGTTTCCTGGGACAGTTTGTGTTTTCTGATTGTATGCCTACTTCTTCGCTTATCAACAGGATGACTGCCGTTTTTTAAGTATCTTTGTATTATTTCTATTTTTGTTTTTGACACCCCATGTAATGAGCAGAATGCTTTAAAGCAAATAGGAATGTCTACAATGCCACCATCTCTTACTATATATGAATATGAGGCAGTGTGAAGCTTGGCGGCATCTTCATCTTGTCTAGGCCTACGCCTATTACGGCTTATTCATCGAAAAACACACTTCTAAGTACACAGCATAACCTCGAAACTGAACCTACAGCTACACTCCACACAAACAAACAATAAGAAAAGTATCAGCTGACAATAGTAGCAGTGCTGCTAGTCTGACATTTCTCCTTTTTCCCTTGAACCACATTGACATTCCCCCTTTTTCTCCTGTACTGAAGTCGGATCGGAAGTATGTGTGATATATGTGTCCCTTAAGTTCGCATATCTCACCTCCAATAATTATTTCTATTTTAGTGAACAGTAAGATAGCTATGGTGAAACCTACAATTCGAGAGTCCACAATAGTGATTACAAACTTGAAAGATCCTCGTAAAGTATGTTGAATTCTAGTTAATTTTATTTAGACAGAATCGTAGCATGCGAACTTTTAAATTTATTTCTCAATACTAAAAATACAAAAACAGTGTGAATGTTGAGAACGAGTGAAACAACACGAGGAGTTACTTTGAACGCAGTTGATTTTGTGAATATTCGCCTCAAATTTTACTCAAAAATTAACCTCATCTCTAAATATAAAGCTAAAGTTTGGTCCAATTTGTTTTGGAATGATCCACATCCACTAGTTATTCCAGACTTTGCACCGTCAGATTACTATTTATTCAGATCCATTTTTGGGAATTTTTGCGTGGAATAAATTTAAATCCAACGGAGATATTGAAAATTCAGTGCGACAATTTATTTTTTGCATCCAAGTCCAAAGAATAATTTTACCAAGGTCTTAAAGAGCTTCCTGAACGTTGGTTGAAATGCATATCAAACGATGGGCTTTACTTCGAATCTTCAGGGTAATATGAGAACAGGACATTGATGATGTTCTGTGAACCAATTTTTTCCAGCAAGACACGTCCACATATTAGACGTCGACCTAGGAAAATTTTATAGAACTAATTAGGTTTAAGATTTAAATCCATCTAATTTGTGTGGGATATGATGAGAAAGATACTGTCCAATTCGCACAATCTTTCACTGTGTACAAGCGGACATCGACATTCATCAAAGTTTAGACAAATACATAATTTTTTTATTTGATTTCATGTTAATTAAATTGCTTGCTGATGTTATCATTTCTCTCTTTATCTAAGGTGTTATAACCATACCACAAATAGATTCTATTTATAGATCAAGAAGGTAATTCTTGTATCGAGTCAAAATACCCCTCCAGTTCATCTAACAAACAGAGAAGACATAACTGTATATAATATACCGAAGAATAAATACCTTGACAAACAAAGCAATAAAGCTGGATACAAACTGGAAGAACTTACGAGAGGTGAGTCAAAGTTATCGTTACAACGAAAATAATAGTAATAAAACTAGGAATAAAACTAAAGAATCTACTTGTAAATAGTCTTGTATGGATAGTAAAGATTCATCATATCAAGGTGATTTTTTGTGATAAATTCGAAAAGAGTTTATATTATTAGAAAAAATATACACTAAACTTCTAATGTTAGGGTGATATTACACCTTTACAATCTTCGTATAGGGTACATTCCACTTAAAACCCAAAATATCTTTTATCTCATTCTTATGGAAGGTGGGGTAAAGAGTCATCTGTGTGTACATGAAAAAATGTCCGTTGAAAGGTGGTGAATAAAGGCGGCGCTACATTACTATAAGGGTAAATTTCTTCAAGTTTATATTTAGTACATTATTTTGTACAACACGAGTCGTTTAAATTCTCATGAATGAACGTCTAGTAACAACATGTACGTTATAAATATTATCAGTACAGGGTGTGGGCATAAATAGCCACTCTAAACGGTGTTAATACTAGTTCCCTAACAATGAATTTTTTCATCACATGTGTCCATCCATTATAAAGGCTATGCTCCAACTCCCGCACTTTTCACTCTCTCCGAAATGAGAGGAGGTGTATCTCATCCGTCATTTTCAATGTACATTTTAGTTTGATTAATTAAAAACCAACTCCAAAGACAGTGCAGTGGCTAATATTACGATTGATTACGATTAATATAAGTGGAAATTTGAGTTATTCATAATAAGTACCTACCTTATTTAGAGAGATAAATTTACCAATCAAAATTAAGATGTAATAAATCGAAAGGTCCAACTGTTAGAAAGACTCGTCAAAATAATTGAAACCGAATCCAACAAAGACATGCATCAGGTCTTGATGCGATTCAAAATGGTAATCTCCATACCAGGATCATTTTGGTACTGACATCCTTAGTCGCAATTTTACAACGTCAAAACTGTTTATTCAACTAAATCCTAAACTATGGATTAAATTCTAGTTTACACCAAGAATAAGCAAAGTTGCTTTATTATGCAGGTCATAGTTAATCCCACATTTTTTGTCAGTTATCAGTCTCGCGGATATGTAACCTTACATTTCCTATAAAAAAATTGCTTATATTGATTTTGAATTTTAATTATATAAACAAAACCGAACAAAAAGGATGAAAATATTGCTACTGCTCTCTAGTGGTCGGGTACACATTTCAAGGTACGCAAAAGTCGTACTTATGTGTTTCTATGAGCTCTGCATTTTTTGGTTTTGACAAATACAATCAGAAGTCCCCTTCAAATTAAAGTTGTTTCTAATCCATACGAAGTATTTGGTCCGAATTGCACGTTGCACGACTTCGATGTACGTTCCACCTATACCTTCAACACTTCGCGGGCTTTTTCTGTTGATGAAATTTTCGCGATCGTGAGCATTGTGAGTGGAATGTACCCATATATAACCCATTAAAAGAATTGAAAACAATATTTTTTTTATAAGGTTCACGAAATGAAACATCCACTTTTGACTACGAAAAGACCCAAAATATATTTGCCTCGATATTTACAAGGGAAGAAAATTCGCTTCTGGAAATTTCAGATGTTGATATTGACGACAAAACTCATACTTCCAGTTACGCAGAATCAGATATAAGTGAAGAGGATTATTTAGAAGGTAAAATTTGAAAAAAGCCATTATTTTCTTTTTTATTTTGTACTAAGGCTATAGCAATTTTGAACTTTATATATACACTTTATACACTTAAATGAGTTACAGAATTTTGTCCAATACTTACAATAAATATATATTTAGATATTTGAAATACGAGGGTTGTCAATTAAATAAGTTTCCCAAGGAACTACGGACGCTAGGAATACTTGTAGCTAGTTTCCTTTTCTCACAGTTCCCGCCGCAGCGAGCTGTCTACAACGATCATTCTTGTCTTGGTAGCCGTAGAAGATAAATTCTCAAAATTTCTTCAAACAAATGATAGAAATACTATAATTTTTACTATTCTTGAAATACGGCAATAGAAACCCGTTTGTACATACGAGTGTCCGCAACTGGATTACAATGCTTTTTAACTAGTTACTACGTTTATAATTCTGTCTACAAAAATCGCTTCGTTATTTTATTTAATTATATTTATTAATTGAAAATGGTAGCGTGAGATACCACGTGTTAGATTTTCTATATACCTACTCATAAACACTAGAGCATACAACTTTAGCCTTCAAAATGACATTACAGATAGATTTTGGTGTCGATATTTTTGACAGAAAATTTGAAGAATTTTTATATATAATAAACTTTTTAGGGCATTCCTCTGCCGAGGAAATATATATGAAAGAAGGATGTTCACAATCTTCCATTTCCACTGATTCCATTGAAAATGCATAGGTATTCATAGGCTTGCTCACATAAAAAAAAATAGCAAACTTTTTGAAAATTTTCATTGAAAAATCTGGTTCGAATTAATGTAAATTATAAAAAATAGATCTTGAAATAAATTTTTGTGAGATATTACACAAATTTGTATTTTAATTTAATTATACTTTAATGGGAACATATAACATTAGTTTTAAAGAATTATAAATCAGTATGACAACGCCGCGACCAACCATGGTCAGGAAATATTAATGAGCTGCTCAGGAGCGCATCGTTGCCAATTTCAAGTTGTCAACTGTCATATGGATCATCACAACCATCTCTTTTTGAGTCTATTTTTATTTTTCGTGTTCCCGCCAGATTTATATCAGTCGTTTTCTTTGCCTTATCAGTTATCAGGATACATTGGAGTAAGTAGCTACTAATTCATGCTCAATCTAAAGAAACAATTTTGAAAGTTTCAACGTGTCGTGGGTTAGTATTTCCTTCGTTTTTTCTGTCCTTGTTGATCCAAAGAAGATATACAGGAAGCCATTTGAACAACGAAAATAAACTTTCTTATTTTTGAAATCAGTTTTAAATACGGAAAATCTGATTGGGTTAACCAGAATCTTAATCTTAATCTTAATTTGGTTATACTTCGTTGTATTAAAATTTAGAGTAAAGTCCGTGTATTTGAATAAATCTAATATACAATTGAATAAATGTCTAGAAACAGAAAAAAACTATAAATACGAAAAATCGTGGCAAAAATTCATACTCGAAATAAGAGATTTTTAAATTTTAACTTTCCATCAGAAACAGACATTTGAAAACTTTTATAAACATTTCGATCTGGGTTAGAATCCGCAATCATCTGATGGGTGATCTATATGACTGTAGATCATAATTGATAGAAAGCCTTATGTCTTTCTGAAATAGTTATTAAGTAAGTAAGGACAACTGAACTGATGAACAGGTTGATATGCATTATTTTGATCAACAAATGATGGCGAACCTGAAGGAAAGATTCATAATGGATTTGATACAAAGTCGAAATGTCAACGTTTTGTTCTCTCGTTCAAAAATTATTGAAAAAAACTAATTTTATAACAGAAGAGACTTAAAATCAAGACGATTTACAAACATTAACATGTATAAAAGGTCTAAGAAATAAAAAATTAAAGAAGTTTAAAGTATTATGAGCATTTCTATTATAGAGAGTAGCAAATCAACAGATAGTATTTAATTAATGGAAATAATGAGTTTATAACTTCTTGGAAATATTGTTTACATTAGGTAAAACTTATTTAATGGTTACAGCATAGTAAACTCATGTTTTACCAAATAGAACAGCCTGAATGTTATCTTGAATTTCAATTCTACTTATTTTATATTAAAGCATCATATCCTACTGTAGTAAATCTAACAAAAATTAAGTTTAGAAATTCTCAACAAAAAAATAAGTAATTTGCAGAATATAATTTTTGTTCCCCTGTATATTAAATGAAATTTATGAAAATCTTAATGAGTAGCAACAAGTTCTTTTGGTATTATTAAATGACCTGTAAATTGTTGAACACATCTTTGAAATTCAAGTTGATATACATTAGAAAAACCATAAAATTGATATGCTGTTATCCTATAAAACACACTACTTATTACAAAATAATTTTACAATAAGCTTTCGATTTTTCTATGAAACTTTTTCATACCTTTTGAGACAAAAAAGTTATTGAACTCTGTAGGTATAAATTGTGGATGCCTTAAAAAAATACAATCAGAAATTTTTCAAATAACATTGTGAAGTTCCTTAAGTATGTTCATAAAAAATTTTCTTGCTATTATCAATATTTTTATATATGGTCCAAATGAAAGTAGAAAAATTTTTACCACAAAAACAATAGTTTTAAAGATATTTCAATTAGAAATAACCACTGGAACGGGAATTATTTTGAAAACCGGCAGATTTACAGAATTTTTATGAAGAATAAAATTTCTTTTATTTCCTGAAATATTTCTACTATCCATAACTATAAATGTCCATATACAAACTCATAAATATTATGGAAATGAGCAAAATTCCATTTATTTGAAGATCTGGATAAGTGGAGAAACCAAGCTAGAATTAATTTGGAAAGATGTATTTGTAGAAACTATATAAATTTATATAACATATAAATATGTTTGCTAAAGCCTAAAATGCATGCCTACGAGTAGGTCTAATACACAACTACATAGTTTTTGAACCAAGTATACATCTAAGTACTCACCCATAGCTTTATTGGTAAAGTTCAATTTAACTAAAACTACACAAAAACGAGATATTCCACTAAAATGAAAACTAGTCAATATGCTATTTTACATCGAAAATATGATATAATCACTAAATTTTGTTATTAAATTAATCAACGCTTTTTAGCAAACGAATCAGCATTATTTCATTTGCTACATTTCAATGAACAACTATAGTAGATAGTGCTTTGGAGGGTATTTATTAGCGCCAAGTTCAAAATGTTAAGCAACAAATAATTTTTTGAATATTGTTACACTGCAATTATTGTGACATTCAGAAAGTAAATTACCATAATCACGTGCTGAATAAATATATAAATTTAAGCATAGCAACAAAGCATAGCGTCGCCTGGTGAGATCTGATTGACCAGCACATTGCTGTTTCCTGTTTCCTGTTTCCTCCATCGCGAGCATCGACTGGCTAGGCGCAAGCGCCAAAAGCCGTGTTGGTGACGTCACTTCTGCTTTATAGAACAAAAAAAAAACAAACTGCATTACCGACTGAGATTTTTCAAGCTTCCACATGAAATTGTAGTTGCTACAGTTAGATATTCATTGGATTTTGTGGGGTGCTGTTGTGAAGGAGTGTTATATTTATCAAGAAAAATTGGTATTGATAAATAGAAATTCCTAAAAAAAATCGTTGGTGAAAGCTATGGTGAAACCTCAATCTAAATCTTCTCGGTAAGTGAATAATTCAAGTATTTTGTATTTATTTTATTACATAATTTTTCAATTCAATATGGCGTTCGAAGATATTGTCTGATTGACCAGTAGGTAGAATATTATATTTAATTTATTGTTACACAGAAGGAGACGTTCGAAAAAATTAAAGACGAATGAGAAGGTGATGATGGTAGAACATAAGGAAATATCCTTGCCGTCAACATTGACATCAACTTGCAAAGACTTCGTTGTGGAAACCATAGAACCATCCAAAAATACATTGGATGCACCAATGGCGGTTGACGAGATTTCTGAAGGTACTTGAATGATATAATTTGGTTATTATTTAATTTAATTTTAATTTTGTTTTATCAGATTGGGAAATTATTGCTGCTTCCTCCAATATGCCTTCTAAAAAAGAATACCCTCCAGTGAATTCTTCATTACCCAGCTTGACCGAGGATATGTTCATCATCGAAGCGCCATCGTTTATCGTAAATTACATTTACGAAAAACCACCGTTGAAAAGCTTTGCAGGACAAATGAACGAGAAAAAACAGAAAATCGACGGAGATGCTAAAAAGAATGAGGAGAAAGCCGATGTTAATGATTGCGGCAACGTAAAGTTGAAGATGAAGGGAGTGGACAATAAGCCGCGTAAAAAAGGGGTAATGTATTTTTTTCAACCAAAATTTTTTCTTTTCAGATTCCTATGGTCGAGGCATTTATACCATTTACTTAGAATAAAATTGTAAAACATGATTTATTCAACTGATCTCCAAAATATTTCTTAAAACAATTTAATTTTGCCGATTATTTCATGCAAAATAAAAAATTTTTTGGTTTTTATAAAATTTTTGACTAAATAAATTCATGACACAGTTGATTTCTTACGTAAAATCGTCAGTTGTTGCCGAAACTTCAGGTAAGATTTAAATTGAAGTAGAATTGATAATAGTGGCAACACCGTAAAAGACGATCACTGGAATTCTTTGGTGCCAAGAATAGTTGTCGCTTAGCCGCCATTAATATAGCACATTTGTGTATTGCATTAAGTCGTAAATAATTTTATACTATCTACTTTTATTGGTCTACAGTGAAACCTCATAATTTTTTTGAGATAAATTACTTTGCAACATATAGCTGTCGCGATGTTGCCCGATTTTCTTGCAAATGTTGGAAATCACTTATTTTTTTTTGTGAATTATTCTTACTAAAAATACATTACCGAATACATTAGTTTACATTGTTATTGTTATTTTTAAAGGCCAAAACTGATTCGAAGCACGTTACGGATGCCAACAATGCTTCTTATTTCGATCGTCCTTCAGCAAAGTTTTTTATGGATATAGGTCTTGATCTGGTGCAAGAATATGTACAAAACGACGTATTGTCACAACAGAAACGTAAGGATAAACGAGAAGCTGAATGTATCATTATACAAAACTTTTTTGCAATTTTTTTTTTAATTTATAGGAGGATCGATTCCGGAAACAGTTCAAATGGGAACTTCTCTCAACAATACTTCGGCTATTAACAAAGAGAAAAAAACGCTGGTTAAAAAACGCTTGAAAAAATGCAAAAGTTGCAATTTCAAGACTGATTCGTCTCTAGTGATGTCTCAACATTTGGAAATGCCGCACTTAAAAAATTTTTTATATTATTGTAATTTTTGCCCTTATAAAGTGAAAAAATCCAGAAATATCTTAAAGCACATTAAACTCGTGCACGGAATCCAGGGTCGTATAGAGAAAATTCCTAAGCCGTTCCAATGCTCAAACTGCCCATACGAAAGTTACAAAAAAGGTAATATAATTAATTTATTATTGTTTTTTGATAAATCGTATTGATTTTAGATTTATTCTGAATAAAATTAGTCTTTAAAAAAGGTAAAAGTTCTGTCTATTAAAATATAACATTAATAATTTGCATGATTAATCAATAGATCACTTACATCATGAATATCAAGATAAAAACACAAAAAATAATTTTTGTGTTGATTTGTTGATTTCAAAAATATGTAGCAGCCGTCAATAAAATCATTCGTAGTTGCATAAAAATAAAATAGTTTTAGTCAAATTTGTCTTTTTTAACATTTCTCAGCTTTCTCGTTCCTATTTATGTGAACCATTTCTCAAAATTCTCTTTTCCTTGTATTTAATTCCGTTATTTGAATCCAATACAAAAAAAGAATTTTTAGAAATAATTCCTATACATAGGTAAAAAAAAGCTGATAAAAAAAGACCTAAACAATTTGAATAAAACTGTATTCTAGTTCGTAAATTTTTTTATAACTACGAATAATTTAATTGATGGCCGCTACTTATATATGACAACTAAGAAAATATTTACTTATTGTGGATTTTTTTATTTGATATTCGTCTTAAGTTATCAACGTAAAGTAATACTTTAATAAAGACCGAAATAGGTCGAAAGGTGAATATTTTTACCATTTACGAAGACAAATTTTCAACAAAAACCTATGAAAAGGTCTAAGAAGTAAAAAGTTAAAAAAATTGATGGTATTTGACGGTGGTTGAAACGTTTTGTGTTTTCCATCATTCTTAATTTCCTTTTGCTTCATCGTTTCTAATTTTTATGGACTTTGTTATTGATACAAATTATTTTATCCATGTTTATTGTCAACAGCCATATAATTTCCAGCCCATAATTACCTTCTAAAATTTCACGCGCTTTCATTTTCAGAATCCCGCGCTGTTACTTCTTATTTAGTCGAAATTTCCCCTTCTTTTTCCATTTCTTGTTCCCGCATCATGCACCGAGTAATTTTCCTGTCCAAAATTTATGCCACAATGTTGGTATCAAGTATACCTATTGAAGATATTTAGAATTTGAATCTAGGGACTGGTGAGTTTAGATTTTATAACTCCAGTTGATATCAGCTATTATGATAGTTTTCCAGGTATAATTTTCAAAGATTGCCATATCCACCAACAATTATGCAACAAATAAATTTTATTATCATTTTTTTTTTTTTGGTCAGAGTTGATCATTTCAATGAAAAAAGCGCTGGAAACAATCCATTCTCTGTACACAAATGAAATGAATTCTTTGTTTGTCATTGTACTGCAAACATTTTTTTTAACAAAATGTTCACTGATTTTCACAATTGTTTTCTAATGTGGTGATCATTATATGGTTTCCTTTAATTAAGTCTTCGATTATTGAAAGTTTCCATTCTTAAAATTTCTCCTTATATTTCTTATTTATATATTTAAATTTTCTTTCAAGAGGTTTCCTAATCCTCGATATCTTTGTTATTTTTATAGGTTACATGGCTTTCTAGTCATAATTTTTAAAATAATTGGTTTTTAATTTTTTTTTTTTTTTTTTTAAGGGAGGATGAAGTCCCACTTAGTGAACTGTATGAAAACCTTCAAACTAGAACAGAATTTAGCGCCACCAATCGATTGGAGCCCACCAGCAACAGAGGGTTTGTTGGCATTGAAAGTATCAACCTTTGATCAATATCTGAACCTGTCTAAGATTGAGAAATCTGCTATGGAAATACCATTGAAGAATGCTCAAAACGCCGTTAACAGGTACTCTTATTTCTAATTTTAATATTTACTTCTTCTCTCTAGAACTCCGCAAGCGCTTTCGAGCGCCAGTGTATTGACATTTTATTTTTCATTCTTCTTTTATCTATTTTTGTACTTTTTCCGATCCTTTTCTACTTGATTCATTTCCTATCCATGATAAGTATCAATAGAAAATACTTTTCTGATATATAATCGAGGAAAAAATCATTTGAACTTCAATTTTTTTCTCTGTTAACTAGATTCGAGGGCCCATCTACTTCGGGTGCGAATGTCAATGGCCAGCCGAAAAATAAGACATCAATTGTGACGCGCCAGGTTTGCTTCGTATATTTTTTTCGAAAAAGTATATAACTTCATTTCAATTCCAGAATCAATCTTTGAAAAATAGAACGAGAAAACTCACTGAAGAATCTATCGATTTGATCCTCACTGCTTCAAAAAGCGCAAAACCGGTTGACATCATCTCCGATCCTACGTCTGTAGTTTGCGAAATTTGCAGTGGATATCTGAAGAATTTCGAGCTGCTCAAATACCATTTAGAATGGATCCACAAGATTAAAATCCATCCAAAAATAAACCACAAAAAGTGAAGTATCTCTCTTCTATATTATCAGGGATCTTTTGAACATAGTTGACTAAACAATTCTCATTTCAGGCCGCCTTTGAAATGCCAGGTATGTAATTTTGGCCTCCTTAGCGAGCAAGGCTTAGGAAGACATTTATTAGGATTGCACGGTCTAGTTACGCCCAAATTGCAGCAGGCAGCCATGAAGAATGAAGATTCAGGAATTTGTATCATTTGCGGACTGGTGAGTGGCTAAAAACTTCTAATTTTCACAATATCATTTGGATTTTGGCCGTTCTTGATGTGATTCATTGTATCCACATTAACTCTTCTTCCAGTTTCAGTGCTAGACAGTAAGTTACGAGTTTAAAACTCCAAATCTCAAAAGTATTATTTGAACCTAATTCACACCATAGATCTGGCCATAAAGTCAAAAATGTTGAGTGGCAAGATATTTTTATCTTTTTGATTTTTTTGTTCACTTTGTTTAAAAATGTAGGTGACACAATTAGATTAAGTGGCTTTGATTTAATTCGCTCAAAAGACATTTTGATATAGAAATAATTGAAAATGAATATGATTATGAAAGAAGGTGTACAAAAAAATCAGTAAGTGCGTTAAAATTAAGAAATTACTGTCAAAGGACGTTTCTTATATGGAACTAAAACTGGAAATTTTCTGCATTTATGATTTTTCTTTTTGCAATTATTTCTAATAGTCTCTAGGTCTTGCTATTTATTTCGATTTGCAAGAACATTGAAGGATGGCACTTTTTTGTGATGATTCTTTTATTTTCAAGATGTAAATTACTTTTCTCCTTAAGGATATTTTTCTCTAGTAACAAATTATAGAAAAAAAAAACTTATTTGAAGAAAATTATGGTAGTTCATATTCTCTCAAATGAACAATATTTGTCTAATTTTAGGAATATGGATGCAATATTTTAAAACACGTATCCATGGATCACAATAAGACGCTAAAGCAAATAGATCTTTTTTACCAATGTTTAGTGTGTACTGTGAAGTTTGAAATGTACCAGCAATTCGAGAATCACGTCTATTCAATCCACACTGCTATCAAAGAAGAGTGAGGCTTTCGAAGTTCAAGGAAATGTTAAAAGTAGTCAATAAGTCGTGTTCGTCAAAGTGTTTTTTCTTATCATAATCTATTTTTTTGTATTTGTCAAATATGTGCGTTCAATAAAGTTTTGCATTAGATTTTTTTAAATTTTTGTTCCTCTCATCTACTTATTTTGAATAATAAAAGATTTTTCATTCTTATTTCTAAAGTAAATGGGGCTCTATATCCTTTCAAATATAAAAATCGTTGATTCAATTATTCTTAGTATACTTATCAGATAACATGATAGTAAAAGGAAAAAGTAAATAATATGGAGAGTTTAATGTGTGTTTATTATACGCTTAAAAACATGAAAAATAAGTACAACTAAAATATCGGGTTCAAATGTATTATTTTGGACAACACACGCCTGCAAACCTGAAAAACAAAATACATTTTACTTCTTAGTTTCTGTGTTAAATTTGTTATAGTTGCAGTAACAACAAAAAGTATTCAATTAATGGAAACAAACAATGAATTTATATCTTATTGAAAATATTTACAGCAACGTTTCATTACGTCACAGAATATGAAAGTTGTTTTTCTCATTGAAGCACCCTGTATATGATCTTGAATTTATATTCTGCTAATTTTCTATTACAGAAAAATATTCTAGTGCTTAATAAAAATGAAAGGAACAAGCAAGTACTTTTGGATTTAAAATAACCGAGAAAATCTTGACGTGTTTTTGTTCTCCTGTATACAAAATGAAATTTATCGAATACTTGTTAGTTGCAAAGCTATTCTAAAACAAACGTCTTCTGATATTATAAAATGAGCTGTAAATTTTTAAAGAAGTCTTGATTTCCACGTTTGTAAATAAGCTCATACAAAACTGAGGTAAATACAAAGAGATTTAACGGTTTATCTTCAACAAAATGGCAGTTACATCATTCAATACAATTGAATTTTCCCCTTATCATTCATACAATAACTGTTTTTGGCTATTATTAGTGTATTTTATACAGGATTATTGATTTTTCTCTTGATTATTACAAACGTAGTATTTTGAAGTAATTCAACTGGAATTAAGATTATATACAGCATACAAGTGCCTTGTACTATCTACCAATATTTTATTGCCTATGACTATAAGTACCCATATATAAATAGATAAGAAAATGTCTCACCCTTGAAGATCACAGAAATATTTTTCATATGTTTGTATATCAGTCAACTGAGTGAAAACTTGAGGACATTCATGGATCAATGTACACTTTCCTGTTTGATGAGGAGTTGTTGAAGGACATTCGGGATGAGTGAGGACAGTTTCATTCAAACCCAGTTTGAATTCACCTAAAACAATCGTATTAGTAAAAATTACGAAAATTGACATAACTTGTTATTTACCTTTAGAGAGATTTAAAGTCCCATTGTCATTCAAAATACTTGCTAGCCATGGAAGTTTTTGTTTCAATTGTTCCAATGGAGATGGAGTACTTTCTGTAGTGTAAACAATTGGGAGAGGTGTAGTGGAATGATGTGTTGCCATATCAAAAAAGTTCAGATCTTCTTCTTCTGGTTCTTCCTCTTTAACAATAAACGAGTACGAAGCTGACGGCATATTTATACCGCTGGCTATAAGTAAATATTGTATCTATAAACAATATTTAAAATATTCCTCAAACAGATTTGTGATTCAATATTTAATGGTAAAATAATGGTAAAAATTTCATTTTAGTGCTAAAAAGATTAGGCATTGAACAATATTAATGAATGACACGGTATATTAGCAGATTAATGTTTAAAATGAAATGAGTATAATATTAGTTTTACATGAACCCATCGTAAAGAGATAGAAAGTTACCAACAAACCTGCTAATGGTAGCATGGGTGCTTTGGAATGATATAAATTAGCTGCAATAAAAACAACAATTTAGATTGAAATCAAAGGTTTTATCCTTTGTAAGTGAAACTGTTAATAGTTGTTGCCAAATTAAAATTTCACTTTAACCAGTTTTAATAATTAGGATAGTTTTCATACTAAATGATTATTCATCAATGATATAATTCATATTGTAAAAAGACTGGCTTCATTAATGTGACATTTTAATATGGAAAAATAACGAAAATTATTTAAAAATTGGAAACTTTCATGCTAGAGTCTTACTAAAACAATTTTTTACCTGAGAGAGGAACTCCAGCAGCTATCATTGGATACCCTATATAAAATGATGATGAGTGAGATAAAATTTTAAACAAAGTAATTAGTACTACATACTTTTGTCACTTCCATCTTCAGTATCCACAGCATCAGTTTGGTTCGGTTTGACTACTACCAAAGAAGTAACGTCACTGACAAATGAATATTTCAAAGCAATTCTCAAAGCTTCTTGGGTAGGTCCTGTTTTGTTATCAGCAGCTTCTCGTTGTTTCAAATATTGTTTAAGAGTTAAATAGGCCCACAGTCGTTCCAAGTTACCCACAGATTGATTTACAACTGGCACAAGTTTCACTGGACCATTGATTCCCCAACCTTCTACTAAAGATGGAGCAAAACCGGGATCTGCAATTGATTTGTTACAAACGAATAAAAGATTTGAGAATATCGTATTTGTACGATTTTTGAGAGAAATTTGTTTTGAGAAATTGAATTTTCAACAATTCCACTTCCCTTGGAGCTTTATGATGATACTAACTTCTCATATTGCCAGTTGACTTACTATTATATATATATATATATATATATATATATATATATATATATATATATATATATATATGTATATAATGTTATAATTGTAGCTTGTCTTCTCTGGATCATGTATTGTCTATTTGAGATAAGCAAGATGCAGATAAGGGTATACCTGATTCAGAAATGCGAGAAAATGGACTGAGATGTTATCAATACCAGAATAAATTAAAAATATACACATCTAACAGTATTAGAGGTGAATTTTTTGTTTGTAACGTTTCCAAACACAACAATATCGGTATTGATAGTACATAAATGTTATGAGTAAAGTTCTACCGAGATAACATTTGTGTTACTATTTAATTATTATTTCGCATACTACTCATTTACTAGAACTAACCTAATATTTTTCCCGATACCACAAAGTCTGAACCTTCGAACAAAATGGGAAAATCTTGCTGGGTAACTTCAGTTACATTATTCACATATTTAAATGTAACATTGGATAAAAGAGGCGAGGAAATCTGCTTATAAAACTCTTGTAACTGTAATGATGCATCAGCTCCCTCATAGATGTGTCTGTTGAACCCTAAATTCTTCAAAGATATCTTCTGTAGAAAGTTCCTATCAGCACCATCTCCGAAAGATAATGAAAATATTGGAGTTTTTCCACCGTTCAGCTCACTTATAGTACTAATAATTCTATCATTATTAGTTTCACCAACTGTGGCTTCTCCATCTGTTAAAAATACTATTATGGGTTGATGTTTCTTATCTTCTTTATTTTTTAAGACTATTTCCAAACCAACACGAAGAGCTGATTCGATATCAGTACCACCATACGCTTTCAACTTCTCAACTACACCTTCAGCTTTCTTTAAATATTCATCAGATGCTGGATACGGAGGAGGAATTGGTTGTTGCTATAAAAGACTTAATGTATATTACTATTATAAAACCATTTTTCGTATTTTTACCATTCTATTTGTAAAAAGTGCTTCTGAGTTATCAGGTTTTGCCCATTCATCAATACCGGATTCATATTGAACAGCTTGTTTATCAATATTCCATACTTTTACAACTGACCCAAATTCAACAATACTAAATATATCTTCTTTCTTCAACTCTTGCAGAATACTTTTCATTGCCTCTTTCAATTGCATCACCCTAATACCTTCCATACTACCACTTGTGTCCAAAATAAAGACAATCTGTTTTGGAAGGGCTGGAAGATCACTTGGAGAGAAGAAATGTACAAAATGTCCACCATCAACCAAGATCTAAAAATTTATTTTTAGAATTAGATTAACTGTCATGTTAAAACTATGAAAAAGATTATTATTTTTGTAGCACTGAAGAAAAAAGGCATAATGAATCAAACAGGTAAATATTTTCTATTCAGCTTTGTAGTAGTTTTGGCTATAAGTTCTTATTAATAAATGAACTCAGTGTTTCATCTCTATTTAGCACATGTAATCAAAAACGAAAAACTGGAATCATGAAAAAAAAAAGGAAAAAACCTAATAATAACAAGCTTTAAAAAACTTGAATTCTTACTTCGCCTCCAGGTGGTAGTTTCTCTATATCATATTGAACAATAAACTGTCCAGCTAGTCCATATTCGGCTTCTGTTCCCAAGTCAGTTGCGTATTGCTTCTGCTGTTCTAAATCTGGACTAAATGTAACAACAGCTGAACTGGCGTTAATCATTTTGACATCAGCATTGGGGTTCAGTTTTTCATCAGTTTTCGAAATTTCGTTTCCTGATCTTAATGGGGGAGCCTTTACAAATCTGAGCGGTCGTGTTTCATCAATGTGTACCTAAAATAAATAGAATGTAACAGTTATTCTGAAGTATGTAATCATTCTCAAATCTCAGCATTAATTTACCAGATTAATTTGATAATATATAAAAAAAAAAATAACAAAATTATAATTCATTATCACCTGGACATCTAAGTTTTTCACTGGTTGACCAGGATGTATGTTAATAACTAGTTCATACTGGTTATTTTGCCTTTCTAATAATTCTTCATATTTCAAATAGAATATGGCTTTTTTTTGTGGTTCCACATTCACAGATACTGTAAATCTATTAGAATCTCTTGCGCTAACACTGACATGAGCGGCACCTTGTCCTTCTTGTACTGCCTAAAAATACAAAATCCAGTTATATCAATAAAAAACAAATGAACTGAAAAATAACGTATGATTAGGTCTAAACAACTTCAATTCATTATATATAATTCGAAATCATCAATTAAATTTTTTCAATTAGTCTTACGGAATGATTTGGTGAGATATGAAATGATAATATGAAGAGGTCATTCAGAGACCTATTTTTTACCTTATCATAAGTTTTTTTAGCTTCTTCTTTTTCTTGAACATAAGCCTCATATTGCTTCCCATCTATTTCCATGATAAATCCAGAGATGTAAGCTTGTTCTGGTATCACAACTGAAAATGTAGCTTGGTGAGCTTCTTTGTCCAAATTTTTTACTTTGCTTGTGATTTGACACTTAGCAAATCTGTTGGAAACGTTCGCTTCAACTCGCATCTCATAAATTTTCGGAAGAACTGGAGCATCATCCTGAAAATAATTTCAATAACAAAATTACAGTCTTATATCCATTGAAATAATTGAATAAATTGAACATTCTAAACACTGACTGTATTGGAAAACAATTTATAATGTACAAAAGACGATGATGAAATATTGTGTAAGAAATATTTAAAGAATTGTTCAGATTGGCTAGAGGCTTGACTATATAGAAATACAGTCTATATTCTGCACCATTATCACTTTTTCTCCATAAACTCTCTTATATGGACTACAGCACCTCAGTGATAGTGATTGTGCTTTTGTTATTATGGGGTATTCCTCTTTGATCTTCTTTTATTCCTTTTTAAATCCTTCATTATGACCTCTGCTCTCAGAGGCTGTGCCAATTATTTGAACTCTCTAATCAATTGTTCTTTATTTGACCACATCATGCGCGCTTTAAGCGAGTGAACCCTTTTAGTTTTTCTAATGGATTCCATTGTTTGCCTTTAAATTATCAGACTTTTTGTTTAATCATAATTGTAACTCACTTCCACGCCCCTGAATTTTTGAACAGTTCTTTTATTTTAAATTTCATTGGTATTTTTATATTCATCTCAAACAGTACAATAAGGCCCAAATATCAAGTTTCCTATCGCTACTGTTCATGTTTCATTTCAAAACTTATACAATGTATAATGGAGTTATAGAATGAAGTTAAAATTCACCAAAAGCTTTTTTTTCTGTTTGTTTTCTTTGTGATTTATAGAGTAATTTTTTCCAACCTAGTATTGAAGTATCAATTAAATTTTATGTTTATTTTTGTAAGTAATTATTATAATTTTGGAAAATATAACTCACTTGTTTCTTAGTGGCTTCATTTCCTTCTGTAACGTAGCTGTTGGTAGAAGTTACTAAACTACCTGATTGTGGCAAACTGTTTATCAGGGGAAAAAGACTTATCAGAATACCCGAGAGGGTAATCACTTCAGCTCTCATGACCAAATCTGTAATTTTGAAGAAAACATTCTTCTCATTTCATTCAGTATATTGCATAAATAAAATTCATCAAATGTTTAAATTTGAAAAAATGTGCTTTTCCCGCCAAAGCCTTTCAGATAATGTTTGCTAAGGATAGAAAAACAAAATAAACATGTATTATCCCGTAAACAAAAGTTTGGAGTTATTGTTATTATATCTAAAGATATAAAATTCTTACCTGGAATAAAAAGAAAGTTTATTCTTCAATTTCAATTTATTTTAAAGAGTTCTTTAATTACTTTATTTATATTTTTATACATAACGTATTTTTTCAATGTCTTTCAATGTGCATCTGAATTACAATTTATGTAATTGCCAGATACAAATCGTTATTGACATGATGGCGGCAAAATTCAAAAATAAATAAATACGTCTTCTACATATTATCTCTTATTTAAGTAAATTCGCATCAAAAAGTATCTTAACCAGAAAATCTTGGACACTTTTTCTAAAAAAAAATAGTCTAGGAATTATGTAACTAAACAGAAAAGCTATAACTTAAGCTTAAGTTATCCATTCGTCACATCTAGCATCTAAAACAATAATGTTCTTTATTCCACCCCATTGTACCTATAAATTACAGCCACTATACATAACTGACAGTCCAAAATCACAATCCCAATCCCAAACACATGAACTCCCAGCACCAGAAATAATTTAGATAAATACTGAGCTGCAATCTTCAGAAAATCCTGAAGTAAGTGCACCTTCATCAAAGTTTTTATCATCTCTCGTTTCTGTAGAGCCATTAAGTAGGTTTAAGACTATTCCATTTTCGCCAAAGTTCGTGAGACCATTACCAAAAGCCGAGCCCAGAAAGCAACTAACACGAAGGAAAAAGTAAAACTGCGCTGTTTTGACAGACATTCCCTAGAAAGATGCTCCAAGGAGTCTGATGAAAAGAATTACTTGTTAAGAAAAATAATAGAAAGGTTAATAAGAAGAAAAAAAATGTGGGGCAAACACAACTTCCGTCAATCACCATCAATCACAATGCACTAGTTGCCAAAATTGGGCTCATGCACTACTGTTGTTCTCGTTTCTATGAGGTATCTCAACTATTTTATTGCTTTTGTTTCTATATTTCATATGTTTGACAAAATTTGTATAACAACTTAATAACTTTAGTGACTCTGTTGGGTGGTTCAAACGACTACGCTCTGCCTTAATTATTGTCATACTATTACAGAATTTTATTGTTCTCAGTAAATTATGCTTTCTACTTTCGGTGGTTTTTTTTTCAAAATAACGTTTGTCGTTATGGAAAGTTTCCACATAACATCTTAACGTTTTTCTTTTTCCCATTTTTTAAACGGTTTCTAATCATCGATACTGTGTGCATCATAAAAATGTGCTACCCTTAGAACAAAATCCATGTATAACTAATATCGAGGGATATCAGTGGATCATCGTTCTGTGATACAAAATTTTTATTCGAGAAGTGTTAGCTCAACCAATATAAAAGCTGAACTAGATTTTCCTCTAAGCAAGACGGCTTCTCCGTTATTAACAGTTAAATATTGGGGGGTAGTACAGTTTAAACGAGGCCATCGACTTGCGAAGACCGGCATAGTAGCAGTGGTCGACCAAGTGAGGTGATGGGTGCCGCGTTTACTCACAATGGAGCAAAAACAGCGTCGTGAAGATGTTTCCATCGAGTGTTTAGTAATATTCCATAGAAAAAAAAAGCAGATTTTTTGCGTTGTGTCATAACCATGGGTGAATCGTGGGTCCATAACTTTACCGCCAAAACAAAAGAGCAATCAAAACAATGGAATGAAAAGGGAGAAGGCAAAGACCATTCCATCTGCGTCGGTTTTTTGGGATGCGCGTTGAATAATTTTCATTAACTATTTTGAAAAAGGAGAAACCATCAACCGCGACTATTATGCGAATTTTCGCAATGTTTGAGCGAAGAAATGAAGCAAAAATGACAGTATTTGACTACGAAGAAAGTGTTGTTTGCACCAGCTGCCTCATGCACCCTATTCACCAGTTTAAGCCCCTCTCGGATTATGGCTCAGTGGTCAAAGATTTTCCAACAATGAAGAGGTGATGGCGGCAGTTAATTCTGAGGAGCTTGACGATTCTTATTATGAAGAGTTTGCCAACTTGTCGGCTGATGGTTTGCTGGATTTGAGCGCCATATATGCACGGAAAAATGATTAAGTATGATTTTTTTGTTATAATTTGATGTTTTTCTTATTTTTTAATATTATGTTCTTCGTTTCAATGTTTAGCTTTAATGAAAAGTTTTGACATGAATTTGTTTATTTTGTCCCCATCATTGTCACAGTTTTATCAAGAAAAAACAAGGGCATGTGATAGAAACATTTTGAAAAATGCGTTTTATTTTCAGTTTAAATCGTACTTTAATACTAGGGAACCCGTTATTATTATTTTTTTTTTTCGTGTTTCTCTATTAAGTTTGAGTTATTTTGGGCCAAATTCGGCCGTGGAGGATTTAATTTTTCAAATGACATCAACGATGATATTATATCTCTAACTTTGACACCTTGTATACATTATTATTGTATGGAAGAAAATAGAAAATACTAATCAACGGAATCTGGGCATTATAAAACTTCCGAAAATTTGAAAATAAATAAAAATAAAAAATTCATGGATAAATTTATCAAAAATGGGGATTATTCGATTTAATTACATTAATAATAATTAATAAAATACCTACACTTTATTCAACTCAACAATTGGAATATTTTATGCCTTATTAAGCTGCTTGTCACATTTTTATATATATTTAAATGATAAGAAAAACTATTTTGTCATTAATTTTATTTCGTTTTATGATTTATGTAAAAACTCACCTGAAAAACGAATAAAATGTTTAGTGTTTTAAATATAATATGCTATTAATATCAGACAACAAAATACTCTTGACCACTTTTCTTGTTAACTAACTTAACCCAAGTTGTCCCCACCAAAAAATAAAAAAACAAATAAATCAAGATGACCCTGGGTTATCCCCGGCACACATTCAGCGCACTTAAACAGAATCAAAACACTACAAACTGATAAAAGACCGGTTCGTCTCTAACCGTTTACTCTGTTTACATGTACTGGAAACGTGTAAATGTATACTGGGTGGGCTGAAGAACTTGCACTATTGGTATTTTAACATATTTACAATTATACTGAAATTTGTAGTAATAAATTCTTGTCAAAGTGACCATAATTTATTTTATTACCTTTAAATAATACCTCCTACGACTGTTTCAATAATACCTAGAATTTCTATGAAACGAAAAATATGGATGGGAGATTATGGGGGGAGATGAAACAAAAATATATAACATAAAGCCAGAATAATATTTTGAATGATTTTAGTATATATAAATCATTAAGGCTATAATATATTATAAAAATCAACTCAAATCTAGAACATCGAATAATGTAAGAAGCAATACGAGGTCTGGCTATTAAATAACGCGACTGGTTACGAAAAAGTGTTTTATTAGAAAAATTATTCGAACGCTCCCCTGTGATGTGAACAACTTGAAGAAATATATCGAGCATGTCATGTTAAATTAGTCCATAATTGTTGTTCCGAAGAACAGAATCCTTTTTAAACTTAATATCAATAATTTTTCTTGCTATTATAATCAATTCGTAATTCATAAAAAATTGTTTTCTTTTGTAATATAATTACACATGGAAATCCGTGCAGATTAACTGTATATTAAATATAAGTTTTAACTTTTCATATCAAATATTAAAATGAAATTTCGGCTGTTTGCACAAAATGAGCCAGAAGAGAACTTTCGAATTAAATAATTAGGTTTCATTCAAAACATTTATTTCATTCTCAGCTCACGTCACTTACAATTGAAGTAATTTCTCTCTTGACAATGGAAAAGACTTCAAACTTGTCTTGATACAAAGTGGAGCAAACTGGACGATACAAATAAAAATATTTATTAATCTGCCTCATTTATGAATAAATTATATAGAGCGTCTTATTGGAAACGCTTCGAAGATTGGAAAGAAATTTAATCAAGTTAACACACCCCCTACGTAAATTGAAATCAAAGTATAAACCATTTGTGATGATTACTAGGTAGGTTGAATCTATTTAGTGAAATGTTTGCGTGATACACTCTTATCTGTACAAAGCTAGACTATCCATGAGTTCTTGGCAATAATTTTTGTGAGGTGTATATAATCTTAGTTTTTTTTTATTTATTTAATACATTTTTATTCTATGCTAAGCTAAGAACTGATGGACCGCACTACGTATACCTATCCATCAAGCTAAAAGTTATAACAATTTTTAGTTATTTGTCAAAAACTGATATCAACAAATGTATTTTGCATTATTTCCTCTCAAGATCAATTCAGCTGCTACATAAAAGTTCTCCGGTTTTCCCCACTTTCATTTTTATTTCGTGATAACTATAATCGACATAAACTTTAACTACGGTGATGTTGATGAATTTATCCGCAGATATTAAAATTATGAAACCATTAAAAAAACACAATGAATAGCTTGGTACTTATGACGTGCTGTTTAGTCCTGCTAGAAAAAAGAGGAATTCCAATATATTAACTTTCAATAATAATGTCCGGGTATCGGTTTTAGTATTATAATTACTGGATAGAGCAAAGTGGTGGACAATTTCAAATATAAAAGATATAGTCCTTTAAGAACATTAAATATGATGTCTGTCAGGTTGTCCGATTTAAGGCCGATTCATAAACTTGACTTTCCGTTTGGCATTGCCGTTCGCGTGTGACGTTTGCCGTTTGACGTTTGTAGCCAGTGTTGCCAGAGCTATTTAGTGTATTTTATACGCTAGTACATTTTTCCTTTTTTCTAATACATTTTCCCTGAGTTCGCAAAGAGATTTTTGTACTGCATTGCTAATTTTATCGGTAAACTTTATATAAATTTTTCATCCTTAAAATAATAATTGACACAGTCTATAACATTTTTGGAAAAAAAAATTTAATTTAAACTTATGTTTATACATCTTTCTATAATTTTATTAAATTTGTTTGAAGTTGGTACAATCTAGTACATTTTCTAGTTCAATTTTTACATTCAGCTTTTAAATTGTGGCAACACTGTTTGTAGCAAATTCTACAACATAGTCATAAACTTGAGATTGCTGCTGTTAACCTAAAAAATTTGTTTTTCTTATTGACGTATGTACTACTTTTTGTTTTCGTCATATTTCGTGTTTTTGTTTGTAATCCAATATTTATGGAAAATGAAGAAGAGTTTTTTTTATTGGTGGTAAACGTTAAACGGATGTGATTGGCTCTTTTCTATTGCTACGAAGGGTGGAATAAATAACAATGTCGTCAGGCATAACATGAATTTTTTCGAACGTCAAACTCATGTGGATTAAGCTCCTACAGTTAGTTTGTACAGATGAATATTTAGTTTTTCATGAGGGATTTATCTCACAGAACGAGCAGAATACCCAACCACAGCACCATATTTGCGAGTTTAGTGTTTAAAGGATATGCCTTAGGGTTTTTTACTGTTCGTGGAAGACCAGGTGTTCTTTTCAGATTATTAATTTTACTGTAGCTCTTTTCACGTGAATACGGCCATAATATTAAAATATTTGACATTATGTGGTGACCATTACTAAAATATGCATCAACAGCGAAATTTATATGTTTTTATATACAAACAAATGGTAACTTTGATATGAGTAAAAAATTTGATTCAACATAGGAAAAAAATGACCCTAAAAATCCAAACATCAGAAATTTTTTGTTTTATTCTCAAATCTATTTCATTTCATATGTTTTTCTCATAGTCAAGTGAGTAAAGACTCTAACCTGGTCAAAATAATTTTTTTTGTTAATAAGTGAATCTTGATTGGTACTTCGAAATGATGCCAAAGTTTTTAGGAAAATTTGATGATACTTAGAAGAAACATCAATCAACTTCCAAAAATCATTTTCCCGGTGTTGAAAATTTACAAATTTTTTGTTTAATTTACAAAATTTATTCCATTTCATATGTTTTTATGTAATCCAGTCCAGTTAATAAAGGTCAGCACCTATTGAGATAATTTCTTTTGTTGATAAGTGAATCTTGATTGGTACTTTGAAATGACGAAAAGTTTATGAACATTTTTGTGCTATTTGACCAAAACTTTTTGCTTTATTCACAAATCTATTCCAGTTCATGTTGCTTTGGTCTAGTAAATAAAGGGCTTGACTTGTCATAAGTTTCTATTAAAGTATTTTTTTTTTTTCAATAAATAGATGTTGAGCAAATTTACTTCATTGAGTGCCTATTATAACTTTTTTCTAAACCCTGCGAGTCCCGTGAAATCAATTTCTAGCGAGTGAAGTGACTGAGCTTCTGCTTAAACAAAAATTTACCGAAATTTTTCCAAGAAAAAAATTGGGTAACAACAGATATCTATCCTAGTGTAATTTTTTAACAATATATTATCTTTTTTGAAATTGAAAAATATATCAAAGTATATTTCAACATTGTGTATTATTGAAATTCTATCAACGAATACAATTCAAGAAATTTTGAAGTTTTACCTACAATATTTCTGAAAAAAAAAAGATTCTAAAAATTATTTTCAATGTTTTGGATAACCTTTAACTTATTGATACGCTGTTAACTGGAAGAAGAAAAATCGAAATATTCTTTGGAATGATGAAAATGGTAAATAATCAAATCTTGTTACTCATTTCAACATTAATTAACAATTGGGATAACCCCAGGCGAGTGGAATATAAAATAAAGATATGCTGCTGTTTTGATTCAGTCGAACCGTGCGAGTGAGAAGTCGTCATCTACAAATATATATATATATATATATATATATAT
This sequence comes from Diorhabda carinulata, assembly GCF_026250575.1. Lineage (NCBI taxonomy): Eukaryota > Metazoa > Arthropoda > Insecta > Coleoptera > Chrysomelidae > Diorhabda > Diorhabda carinulata. Next base: position 40,230,899 of record NC_079460.1, on the reverse strand, counting down.
ATATATATAAATATATATGCGTTAATAGTGCTTTGTATACTTGAGATAATGTAAGTACATACTCATAATGTTGAAGTCGGTATAAAATATGTTTTATACGCTTTTGATAGATGCATGTTATTAATTAATGATGCTAAAAGTTTATTTTTTGTATCTTTTAATTGTATTACATATTTCAAATTATTACATTTTATTCGTAAACGTTGAAAAAGCTCATGTTTGTTTACACTTTATATAAATTTAAAGTAAACATTGTGTTGAAATGAAAAATGCCCGTAATAATTTATAGGTTAAATATTAGTCCAATCAAATTAGGACTTCAAACATGCCACATATTTTTTTTTGTGCAGAACGCCAATACAGAGCGCTACTGTCAAAAATTTAGGACATAAATTGTTTATATCACTGTGTGAAGGGTCAAAATATGGTTTTCCTTAATTTTCGAGAACTTGTAGATATTAAAAAAAAAAAAAACTACAAAACTGTAGGTTAATCAACAGGATTACATCGCAAAATGAAGAAAATGGCTGAATGTTAAATTTTCGATTTTTTGCAGTAAAAAATTGTTTATTATAGTTATAAATTGGAACACTGCAGATTCCGATTGGTCTTATCAAGACGAATAAAAGGATGTATTTGATATTTGCGTTAATTCTGTTTTTTATTGGATTTTTAAAAAATTATTTATTGCAGCTATCAGAGGTCACATCAACACGGGGTAAAGCTTATTCTCTGGAAGGATTATACTTCAATTGTTCTGTATCTCGCTTTTATTGGTTTTAAACTATGAAAAAAACACAATCAATTTACGCGAACACACGCTGCCCGAAAACTGATTTAAAAATTTTCTCGCCACTAATCTATAGATTTAAGTAGCGTCGAATTTAGGGAGGGTCTAGCGGGGGCTGAGCGCCAGGCCCGGAGCACGTAGAGGTTCCGCAAAATTATCGATTTGTTTTAATTAATAACTATAATTAACAATAACAGTTTTTTATTGCAAAAAATGTGAAAAATTTAAATTAACCGTATTTTTCCAACTTGCGACTTAAATAATTGACAAAACTTAATGAATAACCTCTAGTTTTGTAGCTACCCACAACTTCTTCCTTACATGTGGCATCCACATATTAATTTTCTTTGAAAATCATCTTGGTACAAGCAAATTTGACTGGACTATATGACCAGAATATTGGCATTGTATAAAGAATATTCTTTATACAATTATACTGGTATGTACCGTACTGTGAACAGTTTTAATTATAGCTTATTTAGTTAATGAAAGCTCATTGATCTTGTAAATTTGCAAATAAAACGTATTTTTATGCAAATTAATTCATTGATTAAATGTTTAGAATATTTAGATTAGAATATTAATTATATCGGCGATCTAAAGTTACATATGGGAGCTAGATCTTGAGATTACCATAAATTATTTTAGTAATTGGAATTCTTGAGATCCTTTCCAGCTTAAGAGTTTTTAATGTACCAAATTAGTAAGTGTTGTAGTTCTTAGATCATTTTAAACAACAAATTTTTCATTTCATGAGTAACTTCATGAAAAATGAGTGATAAGTGATGTGCGTGTAAAATCAATGGAGATGTGATGAAAACAGTTTAATCCATGGATCAACTATTCGAATCTGACGAAATATTGATATAAAACTTTCGTTCCTATCTGTGATAGATAGTCTCAGCGTTCGCCCCGGACAAAAAAATAAATTGCCGCCCCATTAAACAAAATTTTATTGTCAGAGCAAAAGTTTAAGACGAGTAAGATATTTATATAATCATTATATTACAGTATTTTACCAGAACCCACGAAAAAAAATTTATAATATATTTACTTTTACTGGCTATTGGTCTGTAGTGCATATCTTTATTTGAGAATAACGAAAAAATTATTTTAGATTATAAAAAAATTTTTATTTTATAGGATAGATCCCATAACACAAAATTCACAATCAAATAATACAAAAAAGGAAATATAAAAAAATATTATTATTATTATTATTATTAATTTCAGTATTTCGTTTTTGCTTCCTTTTTTTCCCTAAAAGCGTAAAAACTGCAGAAATTTTTCTCCACTAATTTTATCCCATTTATGTCAACAGAATCGCCATCAGTTAAAATTATTTGCAAATCCTTGCAGTGTTTTAAGAGAGCTTCTTTAGACATGTTTTTTGAGTCGTATATATTATACAAGAATTGAAAATAATTACTATGTTGATCAAGTTATTCAAATCTAGTATTCAGTGCTTGATCAATTGTAAAATAAAAAGTCTATTTTATACTTTTCTTTCGGATCTTTGCTCGGTTCATGTAGCGCTTAGTATGAAAAGTTTGTTTTCATTCTTTTTACTTGGTGTCGTGGTATTGTTGATTCGATAAGTAATATCACAGCCTGTAATTTTTCAACAAAACGAAAAATTTCTATCATTTGTTCGTTTCTTCCGTTCAAATGACACTCAGTAATTCAAAACAGTTCTTACGCCCACGTTTTCGATTTTTTTAAATTTCGAATTACAAACAAATTCGGTACTTACATTCACAAAAAGAAATCACAGATCTCACTGGACAAATCCCCGTGTCAGCCGGCCCTGGAGCCTGGAGTCTCTTATTATGATTGGTAACTAATATTATACAATTAAGTTCAAATGTTAACCATCGAGGTTATCATATTTATCGAAGACAATATTTCATTTATTCAAATTTTAATTTTAAAAAAATATTTTGCTAATTTTAATGGAATATACTCGATAAAAATAAAATAACTTCTAAAAAAAATCGCTAGGTAATTAGTAGAACCTGTTTTCAAGTTTCAGCATCAACGACGGCTTTTTCGAAATAAAAATTTTTTATTTGTTTGCTCGTTCTATCAAGGTTTTCTGATACCAACTTCTTAATAACGTATAGAGACAATAGCAAATCAGGAGTATATTTAGCAATCAATCGAAGATACTTTATGTACAAGAGATTTAATATGATTAACATACAATCCTCAAGAAATACAAAAGAAATTATTACATCCTTTGTTTTTATTGTTTATTTGTTACATTCATTTGGTTTAATAAATTTTCGTACTTAATTTCTATTAATCGTGCTTCAACGATTGAATAACGAATTAAGCAAAATAACCATACAATGTGGTCCAGAATTATGCAACATCATTTGTTAGAATTAATAGTACCTTCAAAACTAAAGTTTTTGGAAAAATAAATAATGCCCAAGTGTAGAAGTGCCACTTTTAACAAAAAGGTGAGTAAACTATTTAGTTATATGTATATTCAAAAGTTCCATTATGCGTTGTCGCTTCGGCCTGACTTAATTACTTGATATATAAACTAACGAACCACTTATCACATTAATATAAAGTATACAACGTGTTTGATAACACGAACCACATAGAACTCGACTATCCTCCAATAAACGGCAGCCCATACTAATTACAACTCTAATAACAATTTAGTATCTATACCTTCACTTTATATATCACTTTATCACACTAGACTAAATATAGTCTATGATAGTATTGGGATAGCTGTAGCTGCTAGAGATCTTCTATTTCATACGCTTCCAAGTGTAGTGCTCTGAAGTTCCTTAGTGTTTCACACTTTAAGAGAATGTGCATAGAGAATTTGTCCTCTGTGCAACAAAATCTAGCATCTTAAGGTGTATTGATATGGATAGGGCTCATGTTAGTATTCGTAGATTGTTCTTACTTAGGTTAATACATTCAGCTGATCTTCTCTGGTTACGTTTCCCAGGTAGGTTGTCTCAATAATCGGTATTGCTTCTATCTACAGTCTTCTACGGTGCCTTTCACGTTGTTCTGTAGCTGATACCACAGAAGAGTTCGGGTGCAATGAAGGGATTGTCTGCACCAGCTTTAGCGAAGTTATCAGATATTTCATTTCTCTTCACTCCGATGTGTCCCGGAATCCATAGTAGCGTAACTTTGGTTTTCTTGCCTAACTCGACAAACGAGTTTTGATTTTTTGATATTGTAGCTCTAGTGGCTTTTTGGCTATCGAACAGGACGGTGATCTCCTGTTCCTGTCTCAATACATTGAACTGGACAATTGCATAAATTTCTGCTTGAAAAATGCTGTTGTGTTGCCTCTGTTTCTTGTTGTAAGTAAATGCGGTTACAACTGCGACTGTATTGTTGCCTGACGTCGGCCATTTTACTGGTGAGCGAATCCATCAGGAAAACCGCAGAAAACCTGCAACACGATGTTCCAGAATATGGTAGAACATTCCGAAGTATCTACTTAGTTATTGATAACATCTTTCCCTATAAACACCTAACATATTAATCCAATGGTTACCCAATAGATTGAGCTACCCAATATTTCTTGTATGGTTTTCATTACATGAAGTTATGGCCGATGCTGTCGTCAGAAAGTGGACTGAAAACACTTTTAAAAAGCTTAGTGAATAGATCTCTATTGGTTTTCAGTATTATCAATGTTTTAAGACAATTCGTAGCCTCTGAACAATTTATTCTTGAGGGTATTCTTGAAAATATGTATGTATAGAATCAAAATAAAGATTTTATAAGCTACTCTAATACAAATAGATAAAAAAATTTGAAAAATGAAAACTTTTTTTAATGTAATCAATCTATTCAAAAACATTCAAACGATTTTAGATTTGTTATTAAAGTTATTTGGCGTTTGACCTTGATTATCATTATAAAAGTCAACATTAAAGGCCAACAGTTATCTTATTTTGTTGATTGACTGACTTCTTTTCAGTAAAATAAAGATAGCCTAACAGTTCGTTTGTACTTTAATGGAAGTTTTGGAGAATTAAAAATCAAACTTATTAATATATTATGTGAGTAGTCTATTAATAAATGTTGTTTATTGTTTGAGATAGTACATTATTTACGTTATATCAATCGTAAGCTAAGTACCTATACGGTACTGGTTGGAATAAAAATATTAACTACATTGTTGTGTCACTTGTAGCCTGAACTGATTCAGATTAGGAATATTTGTTACCTAATGAAGACATTTGGCTTCATATATTTGAAGTAAGAGAAAAAAAATCGATCCTACCGATATCTCGTAAACACGTGGTAGTCAGGAAAGCCTCGAACAAAGTACACTAAATCTAGAATGGATTCTTGACATTATTCCATATTTAATTGCATCATCACTTTTGCAAGTGTCGTCTTTTAGGTCTGTTTTATCTATGGTGCTAAATAAAAATCGTTTACCAACACTCAGCACAATATACGTGGGTTATTTCTAATCTAGAAACAGATTGTGTTCGTGTCCTTCTATTAAGCGGCATCAGTGTTAGGTCGACCACTTACAAGGATTGGCTACTTCCATAAACTCCACAAAATCCAATTTTGTGACGTCATAAATTAAAGCAAGCATGTAGCTTTCATCTTTGTGACAATGACAAAATCAATGGTCATACTCTAGAATTGACATTAGCAATCTTTCTGTGTTATTGGATATTTACTCCTCGAATCATTGAGTGATTTTTCTACGTAAGTAGGTTCAGTATCTTATGTTGAATTGGGTGTATGAACTTCCAGTGTTCCAGTAAGTTATATGGGAAATTTTATGTTAACAACTTTATCTCCACTACCTTATCTAGGTATCTATCTTTCGGTTCCCTTGTGCATACTGGCTTTCACTTTCACTATGTTTTTTGAGTCCAATCCGATCGATAGTTCTTCAATGTTTTGAGTTGACGACATTTTGTTTCACTTTAATTTTTGAGTCCGTTACCATGTTGTGCTTATTTTTAATTGTTTTTTTCTTTTATTTTCAGAAAGAAAATGAAGTTTACACTAGTGACGTTGTTATTTTTTGGTGCCGCTTTTGCAGACCCTCCAAATCTGGATGAATCTATTGAAACATTAGCCACAGGAAACAGATTATTCAATACAGCGGTGTATAAAGAAACTTTAAAAACCAACAAAGGCAACATAATATTTAGCCCTTTTTCTGCAGCAACAGTCTTAAGTTTAGCTTCGGAAGGTGCTAAAAATGTAACTAAATCAGAATTGATCGAAGCATTACATTTATCCGCAGAAAGCGAAAAGAACCAAGAAGCTTTTAAACAACTTTTACCAAAATTGTCTATACAGACACCGTATGTATCACTACTAAGTGCTAATAAAATCTATGCCGACGACGGTGTTACATTAGAAGACGCATTTAAAAAAATTGCTGTGAACATTTATCGATCTGACGTTGAAAATGTCAAGTTTGCTGAGAATATAGAAGCCGCTATTCGAATAAATAGGTGGGTGGAGGATCAAACGCGGCGTAAAATAAAAAATCTTATTGAATCAGACGAAATTAACGCAGATACTGTTCTAGTACTAGTGAACGCTTTGTATCTCAGGGCTGATTGGTTTCACCCTTTCACTAAGTCTTCTACTCATCCCCAAAAATTCTACAGGACAACTAGCGACTTTAAAGAAGTTGATATGATGCACAACGTAGCTTTATTCGGTTATTACGAAAATACAGAATTAAATACGCGATTCATCAATCTTAGATTTAAATATGAAGGACTTAGTATGGTCATAGCTCTTCATAATGAAATAGAAGGTATAACAACATTACAAGATAATTTAGAGGAAGTTTTTAAATCTCAACCATGGAAACCAGAATTCGTTGATCTGAAACTACCCAAATTTTCCATAAGTTCCAGTATTAATTTTGTTAACATTCTCAGGGCGCTTGGAGTTGAGAAGATATTTGATGAAGCTCAAGCTGATTTGAGTGGTCTTTCAACTAACCGTAAAAATCTGTATGTGTCTAACGTGATTCAGAAAGCGTTCATAAACGTTACTGAAATTGGTAGTGAAGCAGCTGCAGCCTCCGCAATTATGATACAAACTAGATCCGGACATATGATTGGACCGAACAGGAAAATATTCCACGCAGATCATCCCTTTATTTTCTATATAAAATACCATGACGTAATTTTATTTACAGGAAGATACACTTTTTAATTCCCATTTTATATTTATAGTTAACTATGGTTCCTTTATTGTAAGATTTTTTGACAATTTACTTTTTGAATATGTACTATAGATTACTTTCAATATATAATTATTCATTTATCACTATTTTTCATTTATATCTCCAATTACCTAAATAAATTGAGCTTTTATAGAGGTGGTAATCTTATGATTAACACATATTTAAGGCTCTGTATAAAAAATGGATGACAAAGTTCGATCCTAGCGACATCTCTCGAACTAGCTTCGTACCAATAAAAAACATTTCTATAATCAAAGATTTGATCTAAGGTTCATATCCATGCTAATTTCGCGGTAAATTTAAAAAAAAAAAAAACTCGAGTAATTTTAAATGCTCGAAGGTAGTTGTCGCATCAAATTGTGAATGAAACAAAAGTATTATGCAAAATACTTTCATTTCGCTAACATTTCAAATTCAAATATTGTTGTTTACAAGAAAATATAAATACCTGAAATTAAAATGCTGTTTTAAATGAAGTATTTTAATTTCACAATTAAATGGTTTACATAAGATATAGGTAGATGGAATATTGAAACACAGGATGATTATTATAATTTTCATTTTGTTTTTGACATTTTACAACTATATCTACAAACAAAAAATTTTCCTTCACACTTTAGCAGGCTTAGGACTGTCAGCAGGTAAATGTTGGCGTGTTTAAAAAATGTTTCTGTTTGTACATGGTACATACAATGGTATATAAAAAACTGATTTTATAACCATGGTTAATTAATTATTACCATTGTCTTCCTTGCAGCTTTTCTCTATATTTAACATATGCCATATTCATCACATCATAGTCTTTATATTGTTGATCTTTGCCCTTCAAAATTTTATTAAAAATACCTATGTAATGAAATATGCATATGTTAAAACTAATATTTACAAACATATTTACATAATCCTTATGATCTGAACAAAATATTGAGGAAATATCTGTCAAATCCTCCAAACGAAATATTTGTTTTTTTATTCCTAACGAATTGATTGACTGGGACAATTTTTCGAAAATTTTATCAGAAAAACTTTTAAAAATATCACAGAATTTTGCTGAAGGCGCACATTAAACATTTTTTTTATGTTCCCTAGAATATATTAATGAATTTGCCTTAATTAATTCGTTTGACAATATTATATTTTTACACAAGCAGCATTTGAGACTTTTAAATAATTTCTTCGCTACTGAACCTGCTACACAAGGGCTTGAAATAATCGCTTCCTTGTGTATACCTTAACAGGTTTTTTTGTTCCCTCTATTGGACTGTTACCAGTAAAGGTGCTGATAGAGGAACTAGTCCTTGCAATTGGTTCTAAAAAATGTCTCAATTAATCTCAATAGAAAAAGGAAATCAGTAAGCAAAAATAAACAATTGGACAACTACATTATAGAAAATATACAATGACATATATCTTTCACCTCAATTATTATTGAATAATCCTTTTGGTTATTAATATAAAATAAAAACATGAAGCCTGTTCCCCTGATGTTAAACAGATCAATCCATTTCTCTTTGTTTTCAAATAACTACAATAAGTATTTTTTTTCTTTACAGGAATTATAAACTGTTAATATTGCCAATATTGGTGATATTGCATCTAAATGGAGTCTTCGGTGCCCCGGGTGATGTTAGTTTTATAGTATCATCAACTGAGACAACCAAAGAAGGAGAAAATAAGGTACTAATATGATATAATGCAAGCATTGATGATTTCTGCTATATATGATTATTTATCGATTTCAATTCAATAAGTATTAGATAATAAAAATGTTGTAAATGCACTATGTAATTCTTATCAATTAATTAGTGAACCATACTGTATATTATTATTTATTTCTGTAGGCTGACAACAATAACAATGAACCTATTATTTATGCAATGGATATAAATACGAACGTTGCGAACCGTTATGCAAAAACATTGATAACGAGTAAAGTGAAAAATCCTGCGACATCTGCGAAAGAAGCTACGTTTTCTGTAGTTTTACCAAAAAAAGCTTTTATTTCAGAATTTGTTATGCAAATCGGAGGGAAAAACTACAAAGCTTACGTTAAAGAGAAGGAAGAAGCAAAACATATATACGATGAAGTGAGTATTGATAACTGGCTATGTAATATTCAATAATTGTTTTATAAATTTTTTCTATTTCTATTTTTGCATGCACGGTATCTAAATCGGTTTCAAAGCATCACTACTAAAACATTTCTATACTGCTTCCAATGTTTCCAATCTCCAAATTTAAAATTTGTGATGCAATTGTAATTCCAACCAGTTAGAACGTGCGCCTACGTTGTCAAAAAACATGAAATACGGAAAAATGTATATAAGTAAGTTTTTTATTAGATTCACGGATATTGTTGTTTGCAATTGTCCAACAAAAACTAGGCTATCACAAATCTTATGGGGGCAGCTAATTCATAACTGAATCGAATCAGTACTGGTGACAAAACGTGGAAAATTTAACTGTTGTTTCGAACTAAGTTACACAATAAACTATGTACTGTCACCAATTATGGAAACCATTTCAAAACCAGTGCCGAAAAAAGTTGACGTCCAAAATTGTGTTTTGAGTGTTAATGCTTGCGACCACCTTCAAGTCGAATTTAAATTGCTATTTCATATGAAGATGATAACTTTTTAAAATCTTTTTTCAAATCCAAATCTTATTCTCTGCATAGCTTCTTTATGCGGTTTATTTAATGCAAATATTCTGCTTCTACGAATATCCTACTACTAATTCAAGTTTATTAGTTGTTTCAATCACTTAATAATTCATTCGATTTAGGCCGTCGCCAGTGGGCAAAGCGCAGCTCACGTAGCAGTGAGTGCTAGAGACTCCAACACATTCACAGTGTCAGTTAATGTCGAAGGAGAAGCTAAAGCTACATTTTTCTTAACTTATGAAGAGCTTCTAGAAAGAAAAGATGAAAAATACGAAGTGGTTCTGAACATCCACCCTGGACAAGTTGTTGATGATTTAAATGTAAAAGTAAGTTATAACAATCAAATTAAAAAGAGATGCAATATATACGTTTATTTGCTAGGTTTTCATCAACGAAACGAGAGCTCTTCGTTTCGTTGAGACACCTTCGTTAAGATCTGGAAATGAAATTAGTAAAAACGATGATCAACTCAAACCAAATTCTAATATTGAAATTGTCAATTCCACTACTGCTGTTGTAAAATTCCATCCGGATGCTGAAGCGCAAAAAGAATTTGGAAAGAAACTTATTGGTAAAGAATCTGAAGGTTTATCTGGTCAATTCATCGTGCAATATGACGTTGAACGTGATCCTTTTGGAGGAGAGGTGGATATTAACAAAAAAAAAACATAAATCAGATATAATCAAATTCTATATTCTTAGGTTTTGTTGCAAGATGGTTATTTTGTTCATTTCTTTGCGCCTAAAGACGCAGAAACCCTTCCTAAAAACATTTACTTCATCTTGGATACTAGTTCTAGTATGTACGGAGTGAAAATTCAACATTTAAAAGACGCCATGTCTAGTATCTTGAACGAAATTAAACCGGAAGATACTTTATCCATCGTAGAATTTAATAGCGAAATATTCGTCTGGAATATAGAACATCAAAACACCGTTCCAGTTAATTACAACAATTATCAAGAGCCTTTCGAACAACTTAATGTAAGTATTTGGAACTAATATTCATTCAACTTTTCATTTCTCATTCACTGCAAAATTCACTAAATCACTGATTTGAAAAGCGGTTAATTCAAAAAGGCCCCGCCCCCCAGTTTTTACGACTTTTCTTCAAGCATTCACGATATCTGTTCAATCAATTTATACTATTGCTTTTATAAATTTTTCCTTTAATGCTTAATAACCATTTATCTCTGCCAAAACAATAACTTTGCTCCCGCTCACCCTAATCTTTTTACGTCCAAGGATATTATTTTTAATTGAAATCCATATTATGTAGAAGAATGATTTGCCAGGACCAATTCAAGCCACAAAAGAAGCTATTGAAAAAGCGAGAAATCTAGTTAACAAGATGGTAGCTACTGGAGGTACTTTCATGATCGGAGGTCTTGAAGTTGGTTTGTATCTTGCTAAGACCCAAAAAGAAAGAGTTAAAGACACCGATGACAAAAAACAACCAATTATTATTTTCTTAACAGATGGACAACCAAATATTGGAGTGCACTCTACTAACGAAATAACCAAACTAGTAAGTACATGATTACTAGTGTATGTACCTAATATGAATTTTTCTATTAAATTTGTGGTGTGTTGTAGACAACTCGATTGAACAAAGACATTAACGCTCCTATTTTCTCTCTCTCATTCGGAGAGGGAGCTGATAAATCGTTCTTAAGAAAGATTTCATTGGAAAATACAGGATTTTCCAGGCATATATATGATGCAGCTGATGCTTCTCTCCAATTACAAGATTTTTATAAACAAGTGTCATCTCCTTTATTATCGAAAGTTCATTTCAAGTACGCCGCAGAAGCTAAAGAAGTAACCAAGACTGATTTTCCAATTTATTTCCGTGGCGGAGAACTAGTTATTTCCGGATGCTATAGCGGTAAATTATTCAACAAAAATGTTTTTAAAATATCTAAATTATATGGTTTCCATGTATTATAGGTTCCACTTTCAGCCCCATTGTAGACGCAGTAGGTCCAAGAGGTCCAATAACATGGAAGCCTAAAATTCAAGAACCTGTTACGTCTTTGGAAAGACTGTGGGCTTATTTGACAGTTAGAGAAACTTTGGATGAAAGAGAAATTACTGAAGATAACGACAAAAAGTCAGCATTAACCAAAAAAGCATTGAAAATTGCTCTCAAATACTCTTTTGTAACTGATATAACTTCTCTAGTTGTTGTTAGACCAAACGTTACTAATCCTATTGAAACAAGTGAGGTTATTCTAATAAAATGCTCATTCTTTATTATAAACTTTCTTTATATTCTAGGACCATGGCCAAGACGTCGTATAACACCCTACCTTTACAATATGAGAGCAGATCAGGTTCATCATAGTTCTTTCGATGGTTATTCAAAACACTCATATATAGCGGCCATGCCTACAGCTCAAAGTGGTATCTTTTTTTTTTATTTTAACTTTTATATACCATAAAAATAAACTCATAAAGCACCAATGATCTCTGATACAGAAGTAGAAACTTTGATGTGGTCCAGGATCAATTACATACAGTAAAAATTGTTTCAGTCAATGAATACACTGAAAAAACTGATCATATCCGATCCAACTTATTCAAAATAGGACTCAACTCATTTAAGAAATGATGACGGTTCTAAGGTGCTCTCTTGATGTTTGCTATCGAGAACAACGGCCGAAGACACATATCTCATGATAAGTTATAGAAGCGGTGGCTTTCCCGATGTAGCCGACTTAATGTAGTCCGATGATAAGCACCAAATAAACCGGGATTAGTAGCGGGGTTTTCAAGTTTTCTCGCCATTAAAGTTACTTTTATAAATGATACACTAGAACAAAGCGCAAATAAAAGCCTAAGAATTTTATATCGTACGTCATACATTGATGTTTCATTTCGATTTTTTGATACGTCAAGGTAGTGGTAGTGAAGATACATAAAAACGATTCTTCCGAAACTCCCAGAGAGAGAAATCAGACGGCGTTACATCGGGAACCCATGGAAGTTCTGTCATTAGACACCTTGCTTCAGAGGCAGCAGACAGATACAGTGACGTTCTAACGTACTTCGTTATGTTGATGATTCATCATCATCATCGACTAATCCAAAATACCTCAGACAGATGCTGGATGCAGTTTAGTTAATGTCCACAGATTTCTGTTAATTGATACGATATAGAATGTTAAGAAACAACGTTAGGTAGTGACGTTAACTCATCCGACACTCACGACTGATACCTGTCTCTCGCATTAGTATCGGTAGTATGCATTTGACGAGCACCTAAAAGACAAAATACCGAAATTTTTGCAAATATGCGCTGATATACTTTGATATCCTTCTGTACTGGTGATTATTTTAAGTTATTGACATGATAGATTTTTTGGTAAAAATCAGGTACAAAACGTTAATATAAGCTCACTTAGGGCTCTATCTCACCGAGACGCCATAGCGACGTCGCCAGCTACATATCCACATATTCGTCAATTTAGAAGCGTAACCATGATGTAAAGACTACAAGGTGTGCTATAGCGCACCAGCTGGGAAGCAGCCAATGAGAATTCGCTCCCAAGGAGGTGCGCTGAACGAGTCGAAAATGAACCCTCGGAAAGATAACACTTTGTAGTCTTTACATCATGAGCGTAACCACAACTGTCGGCTCGCTGTATAGAGTTTGGAGATTGTGGCGACCTGGGGCAACGTTGCCACTAAAATGTACACGCTGCAAGCTGCATCTCACTCATTGTGTCCAACCGGCCGAAAAGACGGACGCAAAATGAGTTTTTATACAGAAAAATTCTTCATAGAAATTCAAAATAGACCATGTTTATGGGGTACCAATTTAAAATATTATTCAGATCGTAATTTAAAAATCGTAAAATATATACAAGGACAAAGACGAGATGACGCTTCTCCTAAACTTTTTTAGTGCGATTTTTTCAATGTCCATTCTCGATATGGTCGCCTCATTACCTCCATTTGGCGACCGAGGTAGCCATGGCTATATAACTGGCGACGTTGCCGTGGCGTCTCAGTAAAGTAAGGCCCTTATTACATATAAAATAAAACAGCGTAAGTAATATTTAGAATATATTAGGTGGAAGGCTAAGAATTTAAACGTGATTTATACTAACACTCTTGAGTCTGGAAAATTAAAATAAAAAAAATTTTCCTCATACGGAAAATATCCATTCATTTCCTATTTCTACTAGTTTATGATTTATCTTAAACCTGCTTGAAAGTCGAGTTCTTTTTCTTTTTGCTAATTAAAGGTAATGAGAATAATACCTACTTTCTTCTTCTTTCGCGCTATTTTCTTCACTTTTAGCCTTAAACTTTTCTTTGTTTATTGTTTAACTTTTCGTAAAAAAAATACCTTTTATTGAACTGAGTGGTCTTGTAGATACAAGGGCTCTCTTTGTGGTTATGCATTTGCGGCTATAATAAAACATGTATTTCTAAAATTTGAATCTGTACAGCAAAATCTACTGGTTGTTCAAATGGTAGAAGACTTTCTTCAAACATTTTACATAAATTACGAACACGAACAAGTGGATAAACATCTAGCGAGTCAGCTATTGGTACTGTGCTTTTCTGAATATTTAACGACGTTCTTTGATACCAAAATCTCAGACTGGCAATTTCGCAGGGAAATCGTTGTCTTGCGAGAAGATAAATGCACGTGGTACCTATCTCACTACACTCAACGACTTTCTGTGATATTCTGTAATTTTTTCTGATCCCCCTCCTTTCCCCTTTGTGATTAATGGAAGACATCTATGATATTCTGCGGTTTTCCTGTAATAGGAAATAATACAACCGCAGAAATGCTCGCTCTTTCGCCTTCCTCTTAGTCAATACCCTCCAACAGCTTTTTAGTATATCAAACCAGTTTGATTTGTTGTTTTTCACCCCTGGGCGAGAGCTATACCAAAAGAACCATTCCAACATCAACCCAGCAGAGGAATTTTTCATATTCCAAAACCATTCTTGAAACAAACCATATTCCATATAAAAAATAATTCCCAAAAAAATCACAATTAGCTCTTCTCTCTTAAAACTATTTTTGTTACAACACAATATCTTCTTTCTCATCAACAAACTTTCATTTCTCCTTAGGAACTGAAAATTCACTCAATTACCAAGTGAGTTGTTGTTGTAATACCTCAACCAGATTATTTAACGATACACAGTTGCCTAATGTATTGAATATAGAAGACTATAAACGCAAAATATAATTTTCTCGCTATCTTGACATATCAAATTTTGAATTTTGCAACCCTGTAAATTCATTCTGTCCAATACGGTGATAGCGGCATAAATGAAGATTTATATATGGATTGGTGTGGTAGAAATAAAACTTTAGTCGTCCACTATTAAATAGAAACCAATTAGAAAATTTGTTATTGACAATCCTTTAGAAACTCTAGTATACAGTAATTCAAATCCTTCAAATCAAGTCCGTGTTGCTAAACTGAAAGAAAAGCTCTCGTAAAACATTTATTGTAAAAAAAAGAAATTACACACACTAGAACGTATAAAGTTAAATGTAGCTTCAGCTCAAAATAGTACAAAACAATATAAAAGAACAAAATCATTTTCACTGAAATAGTAGAGTAAATTTAATAAACCTTTCATAGATTATCGGAATTGTTTAAGTAGGTTATCATTTACATGACGGTCGTCATAGTTGTTTTCTAGGAAATCACCACCATTTGCCACCATCTCTTTCCGTTGGAAACGTTTTAAATTTTGATTTTTCAAACCCGAGGAGTGTTTTGATAGTAGAAATTATTTTCCTTGCATAGATTTTGAGAGAGAAAAATGAATAAATTTTGAATTTTTGAAAAAAAAAAATATTTTGATCTTCAATATATAATAATCTTCAATAATCGGAGACGAAAATATATACAAATATAACTATTACAACGTCGTCCGACAATCATTATATAAATGATTGTTTCAACTTTTATTGGTAGTTAAATTACCTTAACTTGTTTATTCTTCTTTGAAACCAAACACAAAACTGGATAAACGATAATGGAATAAACGGTTCTTTGAAAAATCTGAATCGATTATGTATATATGTGTTGAAAAACCAGCAGCTAGGCTATAAGATAATCAGA